>NW_026608382.1:0-300000 GCF_029499605.1 Hyla sarda
GGTTCTCCCTGACTTACAAGAACATGTGGGAACAGATGTGTCTCTGCACGGGTTTGATCCCAGGCACCTCCAGGTCTGGCTGCTCCCCACACTATATACATATATATATATTACACTATATTACAATACAGAGGGGTATAACAGTAACACTTGTCTTTGATGGGTCCTCGGACCCACAAGGTGTCTACGATCCTGGTTCCTGTGAACACACAATGAGACGGCACCAGAACAGAAGGAACCAGAGTCGTATCGTCCATCATGCAGCTCCTTAAGGCATTCAGTGCCAGGGGCCGAGAGCAGCACGTAACATCCGCGGGACTCCGCCATGGGGGATGTGTGGTGTTGGGCTATACTGGAGTTGTCCTGAGATGCCCCAGTCTTTCCACCGAAGAAGCTCAGGGAGGTCCTAAGCTGCTGACAGTAGTGTAGCTGAACTTGGAAAGAGAGGCTCCCGTGGCGCCTATATCCTCCTCTGGTTCACGAAAACGCCGACAAGGCTTGATGCAGCCGGCGAAGGTCGCCAGGAATGCTTTCCGGAACCGCTTGTTCATGAAGCAGTAGATGATTGGGTTGACGCATGCGGATGTGTAGGACAGCAGATGGATGAAGGATATGGGGGCGCCAGAGAGCATATTGAATGCCGACTTCTCATCGAACGCCTTCCAGGTGTTGGCGACGTAAACCGGCATCCAGCAGACGAAGAACATGGCCACGATGACGATCAGCATGCGGATGACGCGCTTCTTGGCCATCAGCTTGGCCTCTGAGCTGTTGATGCGGGCGCAGTCCATCTTGGTGCGGCGCCTGGAGTCAGGGTGGACATCTCCATGGTGTTACGGCGTTTGCTGACTTGGATGTAGCAGCCATCGTTCTCCTCACAGTTGCCGGCAGATGTTGACATGGCGACGCTGACCCCATTCTTATTGGCTGCAAGAAACAAACGTAAGTTCAGGTTTGATTTTATGTGCTATATAAAATGGGTTCTTACATGAGGGACCCCATGCTACATCTGCCAAATAATGACTAGAGGAGGGCCCCTTAACATCTTTAATAATGAGCTCCACGCCCCCGCCCCCCCCCCCCCGGACCTGTTGGACAACATGTCTACCAATAATGACTAAAGGAGGGGCCCCTTAACATCTTTAATAATGAGCTCCACGCCCCCCCCCCCCCCCCCCCCCCCCGGGGCCTGTTGGACAACATGTTTACCAATATGACTAAAGGAGGGCCCCTTAACATCTTTAATAATGAGCTCCACGCCCCCCCCCCCCCCCCCCCCCGGGCCTGTTGGACAACATGTTTACCAATAATGACTAAAGGAGGGTCACTTAACATCTTTAATAATGAGCTCCACACCTCTATGGATTACCCCCTGGGGATGATATATCTACCAGTAACAAATTAAGAAGAACTCTAACACCTCTGATGACTATCTTCTGCCCCAAGGGACTGTAGGACGATATATCTACCAATAAAAAAATACAGATTGATTGACTTTACATCTACGAATAATGAATACATCCTCCCCCCAGGGACTTTGGAACAACATATCTACCAATAATGAATACCTCCTGCCCCCAGGGACTGTAGGACAACAAATCTACCAATAATGAATACCTCCTGCCCCAGGGACTGTAGGACAACATATCTACGAATAATGAATACCTCCTGCCCCCAGGGACTTTGGAACAACATATCTACCAATAATGAATACCTCCTGCCCCCAGGGACTGTAGGACAACAAATCTACCAATAATGAATACCTCCTGCCCCAGGGACTGTAGGACAACATATCTACGAATAATGAATACCTCCTACCCCAGGGACTGTAGGACAACATATCTACGAATAATGAATACCTCCTACCCCAGGGACTGTAGGACAACATATCTACCAATAATGAATACCTCCTGCCCCCAGGGACTATAGGACAACATATCTACCAATAATGAATACCTCCTCCCCCAGGGACTGTAGAACAACATATCTATTAATAATGAATACCTCCTCCCCCAGGGACTGTAGGACAACATATCTACCAATAATGAATACATCCTGCCCCCAGGGACTGTAGGACAACATATCTACCAATAATGAATACCTCCTGCCCCCAGGGACTGTAGGACAACATATCTACCAATAATGAATACCTCCTGCCCCCAGGGACTGTAGGACAACATATCTACCAATAATGAATACCTCCTGCCCCCAGGGACTGTAGAACAACATATCTACCAATAATGATTATCTCCTGCCCCAGGGACTGTAGGACAACATATCTACCAATAATGAATACCTCCTGCCCCAGGGACTGTAGGACAACATATCTACCAATAATGAATACCTCCTGCCCCCAGGGACTATAGGACAACATATTATACCAATAATGAATACCTCCTGCCCCCAGGGACTGTAGGACAACATATCTACCAATAATGAATACCTCCTCCCCCAGGGACTGTAGAACAACATATCTACCAATAATGAATACCTCCTCCCCCAGGGACTGTAGGACAACATATCTACCAATAATGATTATCTCCTGCCCCAGGGACTGTAGGACAACATATCTACCAATAATGAATACCTCCTACCCCGGGGACTGTAGGACAACATATCTACCAATAATGAATACCTCCTGCCCCCAGGGACTATAGGACAACATATTATACCAATAATGAATACCTCCTGCCCCCGGGACTGTAGGACAACATATCTACCAATAATGAATACCTCCTCCCCCAGGGACTGTAGAACAACATATCTACCAATAATGAATACCTCCTCCCCCAGGGACTGTAGGACAACATATCTACCAATAATGAATACCTCCTCCCCCAGGGACTGTAGAACAACATATCTACCAATAATGAATACCTCCTCCCCCAGGGACTGTAGGACAACATATCTACCAATAATGAATACCTCCTGTCCCCAGGGACTGTAGGACAACATATCTACCAATAATGAATACATCCTGCCCCCAGGGACTGTAGGACAACATATCTATTAATAATGAATACCTCCTCCCCCAGGGACTGTAGGACAACATATCTACCAATAATGAATACATCCTGCCCCCAGGGACTGTAGGACAACATATCTACCAATAATGAATACCTCCTGCCCCCAGGGACTGTAGGACAACATATCTACCAATAATGAATACCTCCTCCCCCAGGGACTGTAGGACAACATATTATACCAATAAGGAATACCTCCTCCCCCAGGGACTGTAGAACAACATATCTACCAATAATGAATACCTCCTGCCCCCAGGGACTGTAGAACAACATATCTACCAATAATGAATACCTCCTCCCCCAGGGACTGTAGAACAACATATCTACCAATAATGAATACCTCCTCCCCCAGGGACTGTAGGTTAACATATCTATCAATAATGAATACCTCCTGCCCCCAGGGACTGTAGGACAACATATTATACCAATAATGAATACCTCCTGCCCCCAGGGACTGTAGAACAACATATCTACCAATAATGAATACCTCCTGCCCCAGGAACTGTAGAACAACATATCTACCAATAATGAATACCTCCTGTCCCAGGAACTGTAGGACAACATATCTACCAATAATGAATACCTCCTCCCCCAGGGACTGTAGGACAACATATTATACCAATAAGGAATACCTCCTCCCCCAGGGACTGTAGGACAACATATCTACCAATAATGGATACCTCCTGCCCCCAGGGACTGTAGGACAACATATCTACCAATAATGAATGCCTCCTGCCCCCAGGGACTGTAGGACAACACATCTACCAATAATGAATACCTCCTGCCCCCAGGGACTGTAGGACAACATATCTACCAATAATGAATACCTCCTGCCCCAGGGACTGTAGGACAACATATCTACCAATAATGAATACCTCCTGCCCCCAGGGACTGTAGGACAACATATCTACCAATAATGAATACCTCCTGCCCCAGGGACTGTAGGACAACATATCTACCAATAATGAATACCTCCTGCCCCCAGGGACTGTATGACAACATATCTACTAATAATGAATACCTCCTCCCCCAGGGACTGTAGGACAACATATCTACCAATGATGAATACCTCCTGCCCCCAGGGACTGTAGAACAACATATCTACCAATAATGAATACCTCCTGCCCCAGGGACTGTAGGACAACATATCTACCAATAATGAATACCTCCTGCCCCCAGGGATTGTAGAACAACATATCTACCAATAATGAATACCTCCTGCCCCCAGGGACTGTAAAACAACATATCTACCAATGATGAATACCTCCTGCCCCCAGGGACTGTAGAACAACATATCTACCAATAATGAATACCTCCTGCCCCCAGGAACTGTAGAACAACATATCTACCAATAATGAATACATCCTGCCCCAGGGACTGTAGAACAACATATCTACCAATAATGAATACCTCCTGCCCCCAGGAACTGTAAAACAACATATCTACCAATAATGAATACCTCCTGCCCCAGGGACTGTAGGACAACATATTATACCAATAATGAATACCTCCTGCCCCAGGGACTGTAGGACAACATATCTACCAATGATGAATACCTCCTGCCCCCAGGGACTGTAGGACAACATATCTACTAATAATGAATACCTCCTCCCCCAGGGACTGTAGAACAACATATCTACCAATAATGAATACATCCTGCCCCCAGGGACTGTAGAACAACATATCTACCAATAATGAATACCTCCTGCCCCGGGGACTGTAGAACAACATATCTACCAATAATGAATACCTCCTCCCCCAGGGACTGTAGGACAACATATCTACCAATAATGAATGCCTCCTGCCCCAGGGACTGTAGGACAACATATTATACCAATAAGGAATACCTCCTCCCCCGGGGACTGTAGAACAACATATCTACCAATAATGAATACCTCCTCCCCCAGGGACTGTAGGACAACATATCTACCAATAATGAATGCCTCCTGCCCCCAGGGACTGTAGGACAACACATCTACCAATAATGAATACATCCTGCCCCCAGGGACTGTAGGACAACATATCTACCAATAATGAATACCTCTTGCCCCCAGGGACTGTAGGACAACATATCTACCAATAATGAATACCTCCTGCCCCAGGGACTGTAGGTTAACATATCTACCAATAATGAATACCTCCTGCCCCCAGGGACTGTATGACAACATATCTACTAATAATGAATACCTCCTCCCCCAGGGACTGTAGGACAACATATCTACCAATGATGAATACCTCCTGCCCCAGGGACTGTAGAACAACATTTCTACCAATAATGAATACCTCCTGCCCCCAGGGACTGTAGAACAACATATCTACCAATAATGAATACCTACTGCCCCCAGGGACTGTAGAACAACATATCTACTAATAATGAATACCTCCTGCCCCCAGGGACTGTAAAACAACATATCTACCAATGATGAATACCTCCTGCCCCCAGGGACTGTAGAACAACATATCTACCAATAATGATTATCTCCTGCCCCAGGGACTGTAGGACAACATATCTACCAATAATGAATACCTCCTGCCCCAGGGACTGTAGGACAACATATCTACCAATAATGAATACCGCCTGCCCCCAGGGACTGTAGGACAACATATCTACCAATTATGAATACCTCCTGCCCCCAGGGACTGTAGGACAACATATCTACCAATAATGAATACCTCCTGCCCCCAGGGACTGTAGAACAACATATCTACCAATAATGAATACCTCCTCCCCCAGGGACTGTAGGACAACATATCTACCAATAATGAATACCTCCTGCCCCCAGGGACTGTAGAACAACATATCTTACAATAATGAATACCTCCTGCCCCCAGGGACTGTAGAACAACATATCTACCAATAATGAATACCTCCTGCCCCCAGGGACTGTAGGACAACATATCTACCATATAATGAATACCTCCTGCCCCCAGGGACTGTAGGACAACATATCTACCAATAATGAATACCTCCTGCCCCCAGGGACTGTAGGACAACATATCTACCAATAATGAATACCTCCTGCCCCAGGGACTGTAGGACAACATATCTACCAATAATGAATACCTCCTGCCCCAGGGACTGTAGGACAACATATCTACCAATAATGAATACCGCCTGCCCCCAGGGACTGTAGGACAACATATCTACCAATAATGAATACCTCCTGCCCCAGGGACTGTAGGACAACATATCTACCAATAATGAATACCTCCTCCCCCAGGGACTGTAGGACAACATATCTACCAATAATGAATACCGCCTGCCCCCAGGGACTGTAGCTAGAAAACCTACTTATATAGTTTATGCTCCATGTTTGTTTTTCTCCTAGAAAGAGACGTAATAATCGTTCGGTTCCTAATCATATAATTGGTGAAATGATTCCAGGATTACCAATCTGTGGTGATCAGCGGGTATCAGGTACCTTTGGCCTTTTTGTTTAGGTCCATCTCGAACTGTATGCCTCTGTAGAGCTCGTGTGAGATGAGTCCATACGCCACGATCATGACCACCCCGGGGATGAAGAAAAGCACGGTGAGCAGGATGACGTACCTGGACACAAGACAGAAGACAAAGTCAGAGCAAAGGAACCCTATGCCGAGCTGCAGGTTATACCAAACATTAATGCAATGGAGGACCAAGAAGTAAGTGCAAAGCTATCAGTTGCAAGGAAAATAAGTGAACCCTTAAAGGGGTACTCCACTGCTCAGCATTAAGAACAAACTGATCCGAACGCTGGAGCCGGCACCGGGAGCTCGTGACATCACGCCCCACCCCCTCAATGCAAGTCTATGGGAGGGGGCGTGGCGGCTGTCACGCCCCCTCCCATAGACTTGCATTGAGGGGGCGGGGCGTGACGTCAATGTTCTCATCCACCCCTGAATTAATTGTTCCTTCAATAAACACAAGGCCATGAGACATTTCTGCTGCACCTAAACTTCCCAAGAGCTCAGTGGTCTCCATGATTCTTACATGAAAGAAGGAACAACGAAGACCCACCAAACTAAGTAATCGGGGGAGAAGGGTCTTGGTAAGAGAGGAGACCAAGAACCCGATGGGCACTGTGCTCCAAAGATCCTGTGTGCAGATGGGAGAAACTTCCAGAAGGTCCAGAACCATCACTGCAGCCTCCACAATCTGGGCTTCACAGCAGATAGAAGCTTCTCCTCAGTAATAACACATGGAAGACGCCTGAAGATTACAGAGAAGGATCTAAAGGATCAGATTGTGAGGAACAAGATTCTAAGATCTGATGGAACCCACATCAAAGTTTCTGGCCTCAATTCTAAGCATCATGTCTGGAGGAAAACGGGCACTGCCCATCACCTGCCCAATACCATCCCTACAGTGATCATGGTGGGGGCAGCATCATGTCTGGGGGAAACCAGGCACTGCCCATCACCTGCCCAATACCATCCCTACAGTGATCATGGTGGGGGCAGCATCATGTCTGGAGGAAACCGGGCACTGCCCATCACCTGCCCAATACCATCCCTACAGTGATCATGGTGGGGGCAGCATCATGTCTGGGGGAAACCAGGCACTGCCCATCACCTGCCCAATACCATCCCTACAGTGATCATGGTGGGGGCAGCATCATGTCTGGAGGAAACCGGGCACTGCCCATCACCTGCCCAATACCATCCCTACAGTGATCATGGTGGGGGCAGCATCATGTCTGGGGGAAACCGGGCACTGCCCATCACCAGCCCAATACCATCCCTACAGTGATCATGGTGGGGGCAGTATCATGTCTGGGGGAAACCAGGCACTGCCCATCACCTGCCCAATACCATCCCTACAGTGATCATGATGGGGGCAGCATCATGTCTGGGGGAAACCAGGTACTGCCCATCACCTGCTCAATACCATCCCTACAGTGATCATGGTGGGGGCAGCATCATGTCTGGGGGAAACCAGGCACTGCCCATCACCTGCCAAATACCATCCCTACAGTGATCATGGTGGGGGCAGCATCATGTCTGGAGGAAACCAGGTACTGCCCATCACCTGCCCAATACCATCCCTACAGTGATCATGGTGGGGGCAGCATCATGTCTGGGGGAAACCAGGCACTGCCCATCACCTGCCCAATACCATCCCTACAGTGATCATGGTGGGGGCGGCATCAGGCATCATGTCTGGGGGAAACCAGGCACTGCCCATCACCTACCCAATACCATCCCTACAGTGATCATGGTGGGGGCAGCATCATGTCTGGAGGAAACCAGGTACTGCCCATCACCTGCCCAATACCATCCCTACAGTGATCATGGTGGGGGCAGCATCATGTCTGGGGGAAACCAGGAACTGCCAATCAACTGCCCAATACCATCCCTACAGTGATCATGGTGGGGGCAGCATCATGTCTGGGGGAAACCAGGTACTGCCCATCACCTGCCCAATACCATCCCTACAGTGATCATGGTGGGGGCAGCATCATGTATAGAGGAAACCAGGCACTGCCCATCACCTGCCCAATACCATCCCTACAGTGATTATGGTGGGGGCAGCATCATGTCTGGGGGAAACCAGGCACTGCCCATCACCTGCCCAATACCATCCCTACAGTGATCATGGTGGGGGCAGCATCATGTCTGGGGGAAACCAGGTACTGCCCATCACCTGACCAATACCATCCCTACAGTGATCATAGTGGGGGCAGCATCATGTCTGGGGGAAACCAAGCACTGCCCATCACCTGCCCAATACCATCCCTACAGTGATCATGGTGGGGGCAGCATCATGTCTGGGGGAAACCAGGCACTGCCCATCACCTGCCCAATACCATCCCTACAGTGATCATGGTGGGGACAGCATCATGTCTGGGGGAAACCAGGCACTGCCCATCACCTGCCCAATACCATCCCTACAGTGATCATGGGGGCAGCATCATGTCTGGGGGAAACCAGGCACTGCCCATCACCTACCCAATACCATCCCTACAGTGATCATTGTGGGGGCAGCATCATGTCTGGGGGAAACCAGAAACTGCCCATCACCTGCCCAATACCATCCCTACAGTGATCATGGTGGGGGCAGCATCATGTCTATAGGAAACCAGGCACTGCCCATCACCTGCCCAATACCATCCCTACAGTGATCATGGTGGGGTCAGCATCATGTCTATAGGAAACCAGGCACTGCCCATCACCTGCCCAATACCATCCCTACAGTGATCATGGTGGGGTCAGCATCATGTCTGGGGGAAACCAGGCACTGCCCATCACCTGCCCAATACCATCCCTACAGTGATCATGGTGGGGGCAGCATCATGTCTGGGGGAAACCAGGCACTGCCCATCACCTGCCCAATACCATCCCTACAGTGATCATGGTGGGGGCAGCATCATGTCTGGAGGAAACCAGGCACTGCCCATCACCTGCCCAATACCATCCCTACAGTGATCATAGTGGGGGGCAGCATCATGTCTGGAGGAAACCAGGCACTGCCCATCATCTGCCCAATACCATCCCTACAGTGATCATGGTGGGGGCAGCATCATGTCTGGGGGAAACCAGGCACTGCCCATCACCTGCCCAATACCATCCCTACAGTGATCATGGTGGGGGGGGGGGCAGCATCATGTCTGGAGGAAACCAGGCACTGCCCATCACCTGCCCAATACCATCCCTACAGTGATCATGGTGGGGGCAGCATCATGTCTGGAGGAAACCAGGCACTGCCCATCACCTGCCCAATACTATCCCTACAGTGATCATGGTGGGGGCAGCATCATGTCTGGGGGAAACCAGGTACTGCCCATCACCTGCCCAATACCATCCCTACAGTGATCATGGTGGGGGCAGTATCATGTCTGGGGGAAACCAAGCACTGCCCATCACCTGCCCAATACCATCCCTACAGTGATCATGGTGGGGGCAGTATCATGTCTGGGGGAAACCAAGCACTGCCCATTACCTGCCCAATACCATCCCTACAGTGATCATGGTGGGGGCAGCATCATGTCTGGGGGAAACCAGGTACTACCCATCACCTTCCCAATACCCTCTCTACTTTGATCATGGTGGGGGCAGCATCATATCTGGAGGAAACCAGGCACTGCCCATCACCTTCCCAATACCATCCCTACAGTGATTATGGTGGGGGCAGCATCATGTCTGGGGGAAACCAGGCACTGCCCATCACCTGCCCAATACCATCCCTACAGTGATCATGGTGGGGGCAGCATCATGTCTGGGGGAAACCAGGTACTGCCCATCACCTGACCAATACCATCCCTACAGTGATCATAGTGGGGGCAGCATCATGTCTGGGGGAAACCAAGCACTGCCCATCACCTGCCCAATACCATCCCTACAGTGATCATGGTGGGGGCAGCATCATGTCTGGGGGAAACCAGGCACTGCCCATCACCTGCCCAATACCATCCCTACAGTGATTATGGTGGGGGCAGCATCATGTCTGGGGGAAACCAGGTACTGCCCATCACCTGACCAATACCATCCCTACAGTGATCATAGTGGGGGCAGCATCATGTCTGGGGGAAACCAAGCACTGCCCATCACCTGCCCAATACCATCCCTACAGTGATCATGGTGGGGGCAGCATCATGTCTGGGGGAAACCAGGCACTGCCCATCACCTGCCCAATACCATCCCTACAGTGATCATTGTGGGGGCAGCATCATGTCTGGGGGAAACCAGGAACTGCCCATCACCTGCCCAATACCATCCCTACAGTGATCATGGTGGGGGCAGCATCATGTCTATAGGAAACCAGGCACTGCCCATCACCTGCCCAATACCATCCCTACAGTGATCATGGTGGGGTCAGCATCATGTCTATAGGAAACCAGGCACTGCCCATCACCTGCCCAATACCATCCCTACAGTGATCATGGTGGGGGCAGCATCATGTCTGGGGGAAACCAGGTACTGCCCATCACCTGCCCAATACCATCCCTACAGTGATCATGGTGGGGGCAGCATCATGTCTGGAGGAAACCAGGCACTGCCCATCACCTGCCCAATACCATCCCTACAGTGATCATGGTGGGGGGCAGCATCATGTCTGGAGGAAACCAGGCACTGCCCATCATCTGCCCAATACCATCCCTACAGTGATCATGGTGGGGGCAGCATCATGTCTGGGGGAAACCAGGCACTGCCCATCACCTGCCCAATACCATCCCTACAGTGATCATGGTGGGGGGGGGCAGCATCATGTCTGGAGGAAACCAGGCACTGCCCATCACCTGCCCAATACCATCCCTACAGTGATCATGGTGGGGGCAGCATCATGTGTGGAGGAAACCAGGCACTGCCCATCACCTGCCCAATACTATCCCTACAGTGATCATGGTGGGGGCAGCATCATGTCTGGGGGAAACCAGGTACTGCCCATCACCTGCCCAATACCATCCCTACAGTGATCATGGTGGGGGCAGTATCATGTCTGGGGGAAACCAAGCACTGCCCATCACCTGCCCAATACCATCCCTACAGTGATCATGGTGGGGGCAGTATCATGTCTGGGGGAAACCAAGCACTGCCCATCACCTGCCCAATACCCTCCCTACAGTGATCATGGTGGGGGCAGCATCATGTCTGGGGGAAACCAGGTGCTGCCCATCACCTGCCCAATACCATCCCTACAGTGATCATGGTGGGGGCAGCATCATGTCTGGAGGAAACCAGGTACTGCCCATCACCTGCCCAATACCATCCCTACAGTGATCATGGTGGGGGCAGTATCATGTCTGGGGGAAACCAGGCACTGCCCATCACCTGCCCAATACCATCTATACAGTGATCATGGTGGGGGCAGCATCATGTATAAAGGAAACCAGGCACTGCCCATCACCTGCCCAATACCATCCCTACAGTGATCATGGTGGGGGCAGCATCATGTCTGGGGGAAACCAAGCACTGCCCATCACCTGCCCAATACTATCCCTACAGTGATCATGGTGGGGGCAGCATCATGTCTGGGGGAAACCAGGCACTGTCCATCACCTGCCCAATACCATCCCTACAGTGATCATGGTGGGGGCAGCATCATGTCTGGAGGAAACCGGGCACTGCCCATCACCTGCCCAATACCATCCCTACAGTGATCATGGTGGGGGCAGCATCATGTCTGGGGGAAACCGGGCACTGCCCATCACCAGCCCAATACCATCCCTACAGTGATCATGGTGGGGGCAGTATCATGTCTGGGGGAAACCAGGCACTGCCCATCACCTGCCCAATACCATCCCTACAGTGATCATGGTGGGGGCAGCATCATGTCTGGGGGAAACCAGGTACTGCCCATCACCTGCTCAATACCATCCCTACAGTGATCATGGTGGGGGCAGCATCATGTCTGGGGGAAACCAGGCACTGCCCATCACCTGCCAAATACCATCCCTACAGTGATCATGGTGGGGGCAGCATCATGTCTGGAGGAAACCAGGTACTGCCCATCACCTGCCCAATACCATCCCTACAGTGATCATGGTGGGGGCAGCATCATGTCTGGGGGAAACCAGGCACTGCCCATCACCTGCCCAATACCATCCCTACAGTGATCATGGTGGGGGCGGCATCAGGCATCATGTCTGGGGGAAACCAGGCACTGCCCATCACCTACCCAATACCATCCCTACAGTGATCATGGTGGGGGCAGCATCATGTCTGGAGGAAACCAGGTACTGCCCATCACCTGCCCAATACCATCCCTACAGTGATCATGGTGGGGGCAGCATCATGTCTGGGGGAAACCAGGAACTGCCAATCAACTGCCCAATACCATCCCTACAGTGATCATGGTGGGGGCAGCATCATGTCTGGGGGAAACCAGGTACTGCCCATCACCTGCCCAATACCATCCCTACAGTGATCATGGTGGGGGCAGCATCATGTATAGAGGAAACCAGGCACTGCCCATCACCTGCCCAATACCATCCCTACAGTGATTATGGTGGGGGCAGCATCATGTCTGGGGGAAACCAGGCACTGCCCATCACCTGCCCAATACCATCCCTACAGTGATCATGGTGGGGGCAGCATCATGTCTGGGGGAAACCAGGTACTGCCCATCACCTGACCAATACCATCCCTACAGTGATCATAGTGGGGGCAGCATCATGTCTGGGGGAAACCAAGCACTGCCCATCACCTGCCCAATACCATCCCTACAGTGATCATGGTGGGGGCAGCATCATGTCTGGGGGAAACCAGGCACTGCCCATCACCTGCCCAATACCATCCCTACAGTGATCATGGTGGGGACAGCATCATGTCTGGGGGAAACCAGGCACTGCCCATCACCTGCCCAATACCATCCCTACAGTGATCATGGGGGCAGCATCATGTCTGGGGGAAACCAGGCACTGCCCATCACCTACCCAATACCATCCCTACAGTGATCATTGTGGGGGCAGCATCATGTCTGGGGGAAACCAGGAACTGCCCATCACCTGCCCAATACCATCCCTACAGTGATCATGGTGGGGGCAGCATCATGTCTATAGGAAACCAGGCACTGCCCATCACCTGCCCAATACCATCCCTACAGTGATCATGGTGGGGTCAGCATCATGTCTATAGGAAACCAGGCACTGCCCATCACCTGCCCAATACCATCCCTACAGTGATCATGGTGGGGTCAGCATCATGTCTGGGGGAAACCAGGCACTGCCCATCACCTGCCCAATACCATCCCTACAGTGATCATGGTGGGGGCAGCATCATGTCTGGGGGAAACCAGGCACTGCCCATCACCTGCCCAATACCATCCCTACAGTGATCATGGTGGGGGCAGCATCATGTCTGGAGGAAACCAGGCACTGCCCATCACCTGCCCAATACCATCCCTACAGTGATCATGGTGGGGGGCAGCATCATGTCTGGAGGAAACCAGGCACTGCCCATCATCTGCCCAATACCATCCCTACAGTGATCATGGTGGGGGCAGCATCATGTCTGGGGGAAACCAGGCACTGCCCATCACCTGCCCAATACCATCCCTACAGTGATCATGGTGGGGGGGGGGCAGCATCATGTCTGGAGGAAACCAGGCACTGCCCATCACCTGCCCAATACCATCCCTACAGTGATCATGGTGGGGGCAGCATCATGTCTGGAGGAAACCAGGCACTGCCCATCACCTGCCCAATACTATCCCTACAGTGATCATGGTGGGGGCAGCATCATGTCTGGGGGAAACCAGGCACTGCCCATCACCTGCCCAATACCATCCCTACAGTGATCATGGTGGGGGCAGTATCATGTCTGGGGGAAACCAAGCACTGCCCATCACCTGCCCAATACCATCCCTACAGTGATCATGGTGGGGGCAGTATCATGTCTGGGGGAAACCAAGCACTGCCCATTACCTGCCCAATACCATCCCTACAGTGATCATGGTGGGGGCAGCATCATGTCTGGGGGAAACCAGGTACTACCCATCACCTTCCCAATACCCTCTCTACTTTGATCATGGTGGGGGCAGCATCATATCTGGAGGAAACCAGGCACTGCCCATCACCTTCCCAATACCATCCCTACAGTGATTATGGTGGGGGCAGCATCATGTCTGGGGGAAACCAGGCACTGCCCATCACCTGCCCAATACCATCCCTACAGTGATCATGGTGGGGGCAGCATCATGTCTGGGGGAAACCAGGTACTGCCCATCACCTGACCAATACCATCCCTACAGTGATCATAGTGGGGGCAGCATCATGTCTGGGGGAAACCAGGCACTGCCCATCACCTGCCCAATACCATCCCTACAGTGATCATGGTGGGGGCAGCATCATGTCTGGGGGAAACCAGGCACTGCCCATCACCTACCCAATACCATCCCTACAGTGATCATTGTGGGGGCAGCATCATGTCTGGGGGAAACCAGGAACTGCCCATCACCTGCCCAATACCATCCCTACAGTGATCATGGTGGGGGCAGCATCATGTCTGGGGGAAACCAGGTACTGCCCATCACCTGCCCAATACCATCCCTACAGTGATCATGGTGGGGGCAGCATCATGTCTGGAGGAAACCAGGCACTGCCCATCACCTGCCCAATACCATCCCTACAGTGATCATGGTGGGGGGCAGCATCATGTCTGGAGGAAACCAGGCACTGCCCATCATCTGCCCAATACCATCCCTACAGTGATCATGGTGGGGGCAGCATCATGTCTGGGGGAAACCAGGCACTGCCCATCACCTGCCCAATACCATCCCTACAGTGATCATGGTGGGGGGGGGCAGCATCATGTCTGGAGGAAACCAGGCACTGCCCATCACCTGCCCAATACCATCCCTACAGTGATCATGGTGGGGGGGGGGCAGCATCATGTCTGGAGGAAACCAGGCACTGCCCATCACCTGCCCAATACTATCCCTACAGTGATCATGGTGGGGGCAGCATCATGTCTGGGGGAAACCAGGTACTGCCCATCACCTGCCCAATACCATCCCTACAGTGATCATGGTGGGGGCAGTATCATGTCTGGGGGAAACCAAGCACTGCCCATCACCTGCCCAATACCCTCCCTACAGTGATCATGGTGGGGGCAGCATCATGTCTGGGGGAAACCAGGTGCTGCCCATCACCTGCCCAATACCATCCCTACAGTGATCATGGTGGGGGCAGCATCATGTCTGGAGGAAACCAGGTACTGCCCATCACCTGCCCAATACCATCCCTACAGTGATCATGGTGGGGGCAGTATCATGTCTGGGGGAAACCAGGCACTGCCCATCACCTGCCCAATACCATCCCTACAGTGATCAGGGTGGGGGCAGCATCATGTCTGGAGAAAACCAGGCACTTCCCATCACCTGCCCAATACCATCCCTACAGTGATCATGGTGGGGGCAGCATCATGTCTGGAGAAAACCAGGCACTGCCCATCACCTGCCCAATACCATCCCTACAGTGATCATGGTGGGGGCAGCATCATGTCTGGAGAAAACCAGGCACTGCCCATCACCTGCCCAATACCATCCCTACAGTGATCATGGTGGGGGCAGCATCATGTCTGGGGGAAACCAGGTGCTGCCCATCACCTGCCCAATACCATCCCTACAGTGATCATGGTGGGGGCAGCATCATGTCTGGGGGAAACCAGGCACTGCCCATCACCTGCCCAATACCATCCCTACAGTGATCATGGTGGGGGCAGCATCATGTCTGGGGGAAACCAGCCACTTTCTGGATACATTGTATATAGCAGAAGTGTCTCGGATGAGGAGCACTCACAGACCTCCGCTTCTCTTCTGCTCCACTAACTTTCCTTCCTGTTACTTAGCGGGTTTTGGAGCGTCTCCCTCACCAGGGATCTCTGCTCAGACGATTCCCACAGCAGCGCTCTCTCTCTCTCTCTCCCCCCGCGCTCTCTCTCTCTCGCTCTCGTGTTGCGGTTCGTGGTAACATTGTTCTCATTCCTTGAAGTGTTTACTAAGACGGTGTAATCTCCAGTAAATATATGATGTCCTTGTGGAGTTCCTTACGACCTTCTCGGTCCTCATATTCCGGCAGGTGAAGCGGAGCGCTGTCTCACGTATAATGAGCGGCCATCGCACCGAGCTCACGTGCCGTCACCGCTCTTATTCCCGTTCTATTTACGCTTCATTACTCGGCCCTCGGAAATCACTAGAGCGATATAGTCATTGTGTGATGGCGGTATTCACTGCACCAGATACGGAAATGAAGGACTGAAATAATATCAAAGTCTCATCACAGCAGAAGAGGGAAGTCCCAGAAGTTAGGGACTAACCCAATGTGTAGTGGTGGTCATAGGGTTAACCCTCCATGTGATGAGAATGTTCACTGGTAGTACATGGCGGTTCTCACTTAGAGGCATGTATATGGTGATTCTCACTTAGAGACATGTATATGGCGGTTCTCACTTAGAGACATGTATATGGCGGTTCTCACTTAGAGACATGTATATGGCGGTTCTCCCTTAGAGACATGTATATGGTGATTCTCACTTAGAGGCATGTATATGGCGGTTCTCACTTAGAGACATGTATATGGCGGTTCTCCCTTAGAGACATGTATATGGCGGTTCTCACTTAGAGGCATGTATATGGCGGTTCTCCCTTAGAGACATGTATATGGCGGTTCTCACTTAGAGGCATGTATATGGCGGTTCTCACTTAGAGTCATGTATATGGTGGTTCTCACTTAGAGGCATGTATATGGCGGTTCTCACTTAGAGGCATGTATATGGCGGTTCTCCCTTAGAGGCATGTATATGGCGGTTCCCACTTAGAGACATGTACATGGCGGCTCTCACTTAGAGACATGTATATGGCGGCTCTCACTTAGAGACATGTACATGGCGGTTCTCACTTAGAGGCATGTATATGGCGGTTCTCACTTAGAGGCATGTATATGGCGGTTCTCACTTAGAGGCATGTATATGGCGGTTCTCCCTTAGAGGCATGTATATGGCGGTTCTCACTTATAGACATGTATATGGCGGTTCTCACTTAGAGGCATGTATATGGCGGTTCTCACTTAGAGACATGTATATGGCGGCTCTCACTTAGAGACATGTACATGGCGGTTCTCACTTAGAGGCATGTATATGGCGGTTCTCACTTTTAGATATGTATATGGCGGTTCTCACTTAGAGACATGTATATGGCGGTTCTCACTTAGAGACATGTATATGGCGGTTCTCACTTTTAGACATGTATATGGCGGTTCTCACTTAGAGATATGTATATGGCGGCTCTCACTTATAGACATGTATATGGTGGTTCTCACTTATAGACATGTATATGGCGGTTCTTACTTATAGACATGTATATGGCGGCTCTCACTTATAGACATGTATATGGCGGCTCTCCCTTAGAGACATGTATATGGCGGCTCTCCCTTAGAGACATGTATATGGCGGCTCTCCCTTAGAGACATGTATATGGCGGTTCTTACTTATAGACATGTATATTGCGGTTCTCACTTAGAGGCATGTATATGGCGGCTCTCACTAATAGACATGTATATGTCGTCTCTCACTTATAGTCATGTATATGGCGGTTCTTACTTATAGACATGTATATTGCGGTTCTCACTTAGAGGCCTGTATATGGCGGTTCTCACTTATAGACATGTATATGGTGGCTCTCACTTAGAGGCCTGTATATGGCGGTTCTCACTTAGAGGCATGTATATGGCGGTTCTCACTTAGAGACATGTATATGGCGGCTCTCACTTATAGACATGTATATGGTGGTTCTCACTTATAGACATGTATATGGCGGTTCTTACTTATAGACATGTATATGGCGGCTCTCACTTATAGACATGTATATGGTGGCTCTCACTTAGAGGCCTGTATATGGCGGTTCTTACTTATAGACATGTATATGGCGGCTCTCACTTATAGACATGTATATGGCGGTTCTCACTTAGAGGCATGTATATGGCGGTTCTCACTTAGAGACATGTATATGGCGGCTCTCACTTAGAGACATGTACATGGCGGTTCTCACTTAGAGGCATGTATATGGCGGTTCTCACTTTTAGATATGTATATGGCGGTTCTCACTTAGAGACATGTATATGGCGGTTCTCACTTAGAGACATGTATATGGCGGTTCTCACTTTTAGACATGTATATGGCGGTTCTCACTTAGAGATATGTATATGGCGGCTCTCACTTATAGACATGTATATGGTGGTTCTCACTTATAGACATGTATATGGCGGTTCTTACTTATAGACATGTATATGGCGGCTCTCACTTATAGACATGTATATGGCGGCTCTCCCTTAGAGACATGTATATGGCGGCTCTCCCTTAGAGACATGTATATGGCGGCTCTCCCTTAGAGACATGTATATGGCGGTTCTTACTTATAGACATGTATATTGCGGTTCTCACTTAGAGGCATGTATATGGCGGCTCTCACTAATAGACATGTATATGTCGTCTCTCACTTATAGTCATGTATATGGCGGTTCTTACTTATAGACATGTATATTGCGGTTCTCACTTAGAGGCCTGTATATGGCGGTTCTCACTTATAGACATGTATATGGTGGCTCTCACTTAGAGGCCTGTATATGGCGGTTCTCACTTAGAGACATGTATATGGCGGTTCTCACTTAGAGACATGTATATGGCGGCTCTCACTTATAGACATGTATATGGTGGTTCTCACTTATAGACATGTATATGGCGGTTCTTACTTATAGACATGTATATGGCGGCTCTCACTTATAGACATGTATATGGCGGCTCTCACTTATAGACATGTATATGGCGGTTCTCACTTATAGACATGTATATGGCGGTTCTTACTTATAGACATGTATATGGCGGCTCTCACTTATAGACATGTATATGGCGGCTCTCCCTTATAGACATGTATATGGCGGCTCTCACTTATAGACATGTATATGGCGGCTCTCACTTATAGTCATGTATATGGCGGTTCTCACTGTGTAATGTCTCTGACCTCAGCTGTCTCATCTCACTATGGTCAGTGTTGTCTCTGTCCCTCATGGTTCCATCTTCTCGTGTCTCTTTCTGACTGTCCTCACTGCACTCTAGTAGACATCATCACTTCCATTGTCCTCTCATGGCCACTGACTGTCTCGGCACTCTCTCCACCATACCGCATTGTAACAGGACAGGTCTCTCCCTCATCCAGCTGTCTGATCCTCTGCCCCCCCCATATCAGTGCAGGCAGGAGACCCCATAAGTGGCGGCCACATGCCCCAGTCTCACAATCCTCCCCTCTATCTATTACAGTCATGGGTATATGTGACTCACCATGCTTGCTGCACCTGGTTGTTGGGCCATTTCAGGCGGCACTGGTAGCCCTCTTGGTTCTCGGCCATCACGAAGCTCACCAGTGTGTTGTACACCAGGTACGGGATCATTATGATGACGGATAAGATCCAGGTGGCGGCGATCACCTTGTAGGCGTGGGATCGGGTCTGCCACACCCGGGATTTCAAGGGGTTGCAAATAGCGCTGTAGCGTTCAATGGCGATGGCGACCAGGTTAAAGGTGGAGACACTGACAGAGATTCCTGGGAAGAGATGGAAACACGATCACAAGGAGACCGGAACAGGAAACCTGTCACTATGGGGACCACCGTAATGAGTGGGTGGAGGGGGCCGCATCCTGAGGTGATGACCACCACAGCCGCAGAGATCAATATAAATGATGAATCCATATTATCTCTGAGCTCTGCCTTATTATCTCTGAGCTCTGCCTTATTATCTCTGAGCTCTGCCTTATTATCTCTGAGCTCTGCCTTATTCTCTCTGAGCTCTGCCTTATTATTTCTGAGCTCTGTCTTATTATCTCTGAGCTCTGCCTTATTATCTCTGAGCTCTGCCTTATTATCTCTGAGCTCTGCCTTATTATCTCTGAGCTCAGCCTTATTATCTCTGAGCTCTGCCTTAATATCTCTGAGCTCTGCCTTATTATCTCTGAGCTCAGCCTTATTATCTCTGAGCTCTGCCTTAATATCTCTGAGCTCTGCCTTATTATCTCTGAGCTCTGCCTTATCTCTGAGCTCTGCCTTATTATCTCTGAGCTCTACCTTATTATCTCTGAGCTCTGCCTTATTATCTCTGAGCTCTGCCTTATTATCTCTGAGCTCTGCCTTATTATCTCTGAGCTCTAAATTATTATCTCTGAGCTCTACCTTATAATATCTAAACTCTACCTTATTATCTCTGATCTCTGCCTTATTATCTCTGAGCTCTACCTTATTATCTCTGAGCTCTACCTTATTATCTCTGAGCTCTGCCTTATTATCTCTGAGCTCTGCCTTATTATCTCTGAGCTCTGCCTTATTATCTCTGAGCTCTAAATTATTATCTCTGAGCTCTACCTTATAATATCTAAACTCTACCTTATTATCTCTGATCTCTGCCTTATTATCTCTGAGCTCTGCCTTATTATCTCTGAGCTCTGCGTTATTATCTCTGAGCTCTACCTTATTATCTCTGAGCTCTACCTTATTATCTCTGAGCTCTGCCTTATCATCTCTGAGCTCTACCTTATTATCTCTGAGCTCTGCCTTATTATCTCTGAGCTCTGCCTTATCTCTGAGCTCTGCCTTATTATCTCTGAGCTCTACCTTATTATCTCTGAGCTCTGCCTTATTATCTCTGAGCTCTGCCTTATTATCTCTGAGCTCTAAATTATTATCTCTGAGCTCTACCTTATTATCTCTGAGCTCTGCCTTATCATCTCTGAGCTCTACCTTATTATATCTGAGCTCTGCCTTATTATCTCAGAGCTCTACCTTATTATCTCTGAGCTCTGCCTTATTATCTCTGAGCTCTGCCTTATTATCTCTGAGCTCTACCTTATTATCTCTGAGCTCTGCCTTATTATCTCTGAGCTCTACCTTATTATCTCTGAGCTCTACCTTATTATCTCTGAGCTCTACTTTATCAACTCTGAGCTCTAGCTTATTATCTCTGAGCTCTACCTTATCAACTCTGAGCTCTGCCTTATTATCTCTGAGCACTACCTTATTATCTCTGAGCTCTACTTTATTATCTCTGAGCTCTGCCTTAACATCTCTGAGTTCTACCATATTATCTCTGAGCTCTGCCTTATTATCTCTGAGCTCTGCCTTATTATCTCTGAGCTCTGCCTTATTATCTCTGAGCTCTGCGTTATTATCTCTGAGCTCTACCTTATTATCTCTGAGCTCTACCTTATTATCTCTGAGCTCTGCCTTATCATCTCTGAGCTCTACCTTATTATCTCTGAGCTCTGCCTTATTATCTCAGAGCTCTACCTTATTATCTCTGAGCTCTGCATTATTATCTGTGAGCTCTGCCTTATTATCTCTGAGCTCTACCTTATTATCTCTGAGCTCTACCTTATTATCTCGGAGCTCTGCCTTATTATCTCTGAGCTCTACCTTATTATCTCTGAGCTCTACCTTATTATCTCTGAGCTCTACCTTATAAACTCTGAGCTCTACCTTATCATCTCGGAGCTCTACCTTACCATCTCGGAGCTCTACCTTATTATCTCTGAGCTCTACCTTATCATCTCTGCGCTCTACCTTATTATCTTTAAACTTTACCTTATTATCTCTGAGCTCTGTCTTATTATCTCTGAGCTCTACCTTATTATCTCTGAGCTCAACCTTATCATCTCTGCGCTCTACCTTATTATCTTTAAACTTTACCTTATTATCTCTGAGCTCTGTCTTATTATCTCTGAGCTCTACCTTATTATCTCTGAGCTCAACCTTATTATCTCTGAGCTCTACCTTATCATCTCTGAGCTCTACCTTATCATCTCTGAGCTCTACCTTATCATCTCTGAGCTCTGCCTTATCATCTCTGAGCTCTACCTTATTATCTCTGAGCTCTACCTTATTATCTCTGAGCTCTGCCTTATTATCTCAGAGCTCTACCTTATTATCTCTGAGCTCTGCGTTATTATCTCTGAGCTCTGCCTTATTATCTCTGAGCTCTACCTTATTATCTCTGAGCTCTACCTTATTATCTCTGAGCTCTACCTTATAAACTCTGAGCTCTACCTTATCATCTCGGAGCTCTACCTTACCATCTCGGAGCTCTACCTTATTATCTCTGAGCTCTACCTTATCATCTCTGAGCTCTACCTTATTATCTTTAAACTTTACCTTATTATCTCTGAGCTCTGTCTTATTATCTCTGAGCTCTACCTTATTATCTCTGAGCTCAACCTTATTATCTCTAAACTCTACCTTATTATCTCTGAGCTCTGCCTTATTATCTCTGAGCTCTACCTTATTATCTCTGAGCTCTTCCTTATTATCTCTAAGCTCTACCTTATTATCTCTGAGCTCTGCCTTATTATCTCTGAGCTCTGCCTTATTATCTCTGAGCTCTCCCTTATCATCTTTGAGCTCTGCCTTATTATCTCTGAGCTCTGCCTTATTATCTCTGAGCTCCGCCTTATTATCTCTGAGCTCCACTTTATCATCTCTGAGCTCTACCTTATTATATCTGAGCTCTGTGTTATTATCTCTGAGCTCTACCTTATTATCTCTGAGCTCTACCTTATTATCTCTGAGCTCTGCCTTATTATTTCTGAGCTCTTCCTTATTATCTCTGAGCTCTATCTTACTTTCTCTAAGAACTACCTTATTATCTCTGAGCTCTACCTTTTAATCTCTGAGCTCTACCTTATCATCTCTGAGCTCTGCCTTATTATCTCTGAGCTCTACCTTTTAATCTCTGAGCTCTACCTTATTATCTCTGAGCTCTACCTTGTCATCTCTGAGCTCTGCCTTATTATCTCTGAGCTCTATCTTACTTTCTCTAAGCACTACCTTATTATCTCGGAGTTCTACTCTATTACCTCTGGACTTCGGTCTCTATATTATTATCTATAGGCTCTGCATTATTATGTAAGCACTCTGCTCTATTGTCTTGTGGCACTGCCTTATTAATTTGAGTTCCACATTATTTTCCTAGAGCTCAGCACAACTATTCAGGGCCGGTGTTATTATCCGTGTGCTCTAAATTATTATGATGGAGCGCTGCATTACTATCTCATCTCTCTACATTATTATCCAAGGACTCTGTCTTATTATTCTTGGTCTCCTCAAATATTATGTCAGGACTCTGTGATATAATTCACAGGCTCGAAATTATCTCAGGGCTCTGCATTATGATCTCAGGGCTCTGTATTATCATATCAGGGCTCTGCATTATTATCCCAGGGCTCTTAATTATTATCCTAGGTCTCTGCATTATTATCCTAGGGCTCTGCATTATTATACTTGCTCTCTACATTATGATCTGGTGACTCTGTGATATGATGTACAGGCTCTAAATGATCATCTCAGGGCTCTGCATTATTATACTACAGCTCTGCATTATTATCTCAGGGCTCTGCATTATTATACTACAGCTCTGCATTATTATCTCAGGACTCTGGCATTATTATGCTACGGCTCTGCATTATTATCTCAGGGCTATGTATAATCTCAGGGCTCTGCATTATTATGCTACGGCTCTGCATTATTATCTCAGGGCTCTGTATTTCATCTCAGGGCTCTGCATTGTTATGCTACGGCTCTGCATTATTATCTCAGGGCTGTTTTTTTATCTCAGGGCTCTGCATTATTATCTCAGGGCTCTGTATTTTATTTCAGGGCTCTGCATTATTATGCTACAGCTCTGCATTATTATCTCAGGGCTCTGTATTTCATCTCAGGGCTCTGCATTATTATGCTACAGCTCTGCATTATTATCTCAGGGCTCTGTATTTTATCTCAGGGCTCTGCATTATTATGCTACGGCTCTGCATTATTATCTCAGGGCTCTGTATTTTATCTCAGGGCTCTGCATTATTATGCTACTGCTCTGCATTATTATCTCAGGGCTCTGTATTTCATCTCAGGGCTCTGCATTATTATGCTATGGCTCTGCACTATTATCCCAGGGCTCTGTATTATTATCTTAGAATTTTGCATTATTATCCCAGGGCTTTGTATTATCATCTCAGGGCCCTGTATTATCATCTCCAGCTCTGCATTATCAACTCAGAGCTCTGTATTATCATCTCAGGGCTCTGTGTTATTATCTAAGGGACTTAATTATTATCTCTGGGACTGAATAATTATCCCTGGACTGAATTATTATCTCAGGGACTGAATTTTATATCCTAGGGCTCTGTATTATCATCTCAAAGCTCTGTATTATAATCTCTGGGCTCTGAATTATCATCTCAGGGCTCTGTATTATCATCTCAGGGCTCTGTATTATCATCTCAGGGCTCTGAATTATCATCTCAGGGCTCTGTATTATCATCTCAGGGCTCTGTATTATCATCTCAGGGCTCTGTATTATCATCTCAGGGCTCTGTATTATCATCTCAGGGCTCTGAATTATCATCTCAGGGCTCTGTATTATCATCTCAGGGTCTGAATTATTATCCTAGGACTCTGAAGTCTTATCTCTGGCTCTAAAGTCTTATCTCTAGGACTGAATTATTATCTCTAGGACTGAATTATTATCTCTAGGACTGAATTATTATCTCAGGGAAAGAATTATTATCCCAGGGCTCTGAATTACAATCTCGAGGACAGAATTATTATCCTGCCCAGAATCCTTACCCATGAAGTAAGCAGCGGTCTTACAGATGACCTCTCCAAAGATGAAGTTCCCCATAAGATTGGGGATTAGGGTGAACGGCATGCAGAGCAGAGACACCATGATGTCACTAACAGCCAGAGAGAGCAGAAAGCAGTTAGTGATGGTGCGGAGACGCTTGTTCATCACCAGCACGATAATGATGAGAGTGTTCCCGAAGACGCTGAGGAGGAAGATGACGCAGTACAGTAGGATCCGCACCCAGTTCAGATCTGAAAGGGAAAAAACTGCTGTCAGTACAAACATCCTGATCCTGTCATGTAGTCACCTCCAGAGCTGCACTCACTATTCTGCTGTTACATCATGTCTTATCCCCCAGAGCTGCACTCACTATTCTGCTGTTACATCATGTCTTATCCTGCAGAGCTGCACTCACTATTCTGCTGTTACATCATGTCCAGTCACCTCCAGAGCTGCACTCACTATTCTGCTGTTACATCATGTCTTATCCCCCAGAGCTGCACTCACTATTCTGCTGTTACATCATGTCTTATCCCCCAGAGCTGCACTCACTATTCTGCTGTTACATCATGTCCAGTCACCTCCAGAGCTGCACTCACTATTCTGCTGTTACATCATGTCCAGTCACCTCCAGAGCTGCACTCACTATTCTGCTGTTACATCATGTCCAGTCACCTCCAGAGCTGCACTCACTATTCTGCTGTTACATCATGTCTTATCCCCCAGAGCTGCACTCACTATTCTGCTGTTACATCATGTCCAGTCATCTCCAGAGCTGCACTCACTATTCTGCTGTTACATAATGTCTTATCCTGCAGAGCTGCACTCACTATTCTGCTGTTACATCATGTCCAGTCACCTCCAGAGCTGCACTCACTATTCTGCTGTTACATCATGTCTTGTCCTCCAGAGCTGCACTCACTATTCTGCTGTTACATCATGTCTTATCCCCCAGAGCTGCACTCACTATTCTGCTGTTACATCATGTCTTATCCCCCAGAGTTGCACTCACTATTCTGCTGTTACATCATGTCTTATCCTCCAGAGCTGCACTCACTCTTCTGCTGTTACATCATGTCCTATCCTCCAGAGCTGCACTCACTATTCTGCTGTTACATCATGTCTTATCCCCCAGAGCTGCACTCACTATTCTGCCGTTACATCATGTCTTATCCTCCAGAGCTGCACTCACTATTCTGCTGTTACATCATGTCTTATCCCCCAGAGCTGCACTCACTATTCTGCTGTTACATCATGTCTTATCCTCCAGAGCTGCACTCACTCTTCTGCTGTTACATCATGTCCTATCCTCCAGAGCTGCACTCACTATTCTGCTGTTACATCATGTCTTATCCCCCAGAGCTGCACTCACTATTCTGCTGTTACATCATGTCTTATCCTCCAGAGCTGCACTCACTATTCTGCTGTTACATCATGTCTTATCCCCCAGAACTGCACTCACTATTCTGCTGTTACATCATGTCCAGTCACCTCCAGAGCTGCACTCACTATTCTGCTGTTACATCATGTATTATCCCCCAGAGCTGCACTCACTATTCTGCTGTTACATCATGTCTTATCATCCAGAGCTGCACTCACTATTCTGCTGTTATATACAAGTCTTATCCGCCAGAGCTGCACTCACTATTCTGCTGTTACATCATGTCTTATCCTCCAGAGCTGCACTCACTATTCTGCTGTTACATCATGTCTTATCCTCCAGAGCTGCACTCACTATTCTGCTGTTACATCATGTCTTATCCCCCAGAGCTGCACTCACTATTCTGCTGTTACATCATGTCTTATCCTCCAGAGCTGCACTCACTATTCTGCTGTTACATCATGTCTTGTCCTCCAGAGCTGCACTCACTATTCTGCTGTTACATCATGTCTTATCCCCCAGAGCTGTACTCACTATTCTGTTGTTACACCATGTCTTATCCTCCAGAGCTGCACTCACTATTCTGCTGTTACATCATGTCTTATCCCCCAGAGCTGCACTCACTATTCTGCTGTTACATCATGTCCAGTCACCTCAAGAGTTGCACTCACTATTCTGCTGTTACATCATGTCTTATCCCTCAGAGCTGCACTCACTATTCTGCTGTTACATCATGTCTTATCATCCAGAGCTGCACTCACTATTCTGCTGTTACATCATGTCTTATCCTCCAGAGCTGCACTCACTATTCTGCTGTTACATCATGTCTTATCCCCCAGAGCTGCACTCACTATTCTGCTGTTACATCATGTCTTATCCTCCAGAGCTGCACTCACTCTTCTGCTGTTACATCATGTCCTATCCTCCAGAGCTGCACTCACTATTCTGCTGTTACATCATGTCTTATCCCCCAGAGCTGCACTCACTATTCTGCTGTTACATCATGTCTTATCCTCAAGAGCTGCACTCACTATTCTGCTGTTACATCATGTCTTATCCCCCAGAGCTGCACTCACTATTCTGCTGTTACATCATGTCCAGTCACCTCAAGAGTTGCACTCACTATTCTGCTGTTACATCATGTCTTATCCCTCAGAGCTGCACTCACTATTCTGCTGTTACATCATGTCTTATCATCCAGAGCTGCACTCACTATTCTGCTGTTATATACATGTCTTATCCCCCAGAGCTGCACTCACTATTCTGCTGTTACATCATGTCTTATCCTCCAGAGCTGCACTCACTGTTCTGCTGTTACATCCTGTCTTATCCTCCAGAGCTGCACTCACTATTATGCTGTTACATCATGTCTTATCCTCCAGAGCTGCACTCACTGTTCTGCTGTTACATCATGTCTTATCCTCCAGAGCTGCACTCACTATTCGGCTGTTACATCATGTCTTATCCTCCAGAGCTGCACTCACTGTTCTGCTGTTACATCATGTCTTATCCTCCAGAGCTGCACTCACTGTTCTGCTGTTACATCATGTCGTATCCTCCAGAGCTGCACTCACTATTCGGCTGTTACATCATGTCTTATCCTCCAGAGCTGCACTCACTATTCTGCTGTTACATCATGTCTTATCCTCCAGAGCTGCACTCACTATTCTGCTGTTACATCACGTCTTATCCTCCAGAGCTGCACTCACTATTCTGCTGTTACATCATGTCTTATCCCCCAGAGCTGCATTCACTATTCTGCTGTTACATCACGTCTTATCCTCCAGAGCTGCACTCACTCTTCTGCTGTTACACCATGTCTTATCCCCCAGAGCTGCACTCACTATTCCGCTGTTACATCATGTCTTATCCTCCAGAGCTGCACTCACTATTCTGCTGTTACACCATGTCTAATCCTCCAGAGCTGCACTCACTATTCTGCTGTTACATCATGTCTTATACTTCAGAGCTGCACTCACTATTCTGCTGTTACATCATGTCTTATCCCCCAGAGCTGTACTCACTATTCTGCTGTTACATCATGTCCAGTCACCTCCAGAGCTGCACTCACTATTCTGCTGTTACATCATGTCTTATCCTCCAGAGCTGCACTCACTATTCTGCTGTTACATCATGTCCTATACTTCAGACATGTATATGTTTCCTGTAATGTTGGCAGTGTGTGGCCCCGGGCCCCTGTATACATTTCCCTCTGACCCCCGCCCTGCTGTCCCTCGGCCCCTGTATTTCTGTGTTGTATCTTTTATTAATCCAGAAGAGAAGACAAATCCTCTGTGTGTAGATAATCCTCTAATATCCTGCTGTTCATAGCTGTCATATTCTCCATCCAGATCTGAGGCAGACGAAGGGTCTATCATGTGACACAATCACATGACCATAATCACACAAGGTGTCCAGTCAGGAAGGGCCCCACAGCCATGAGGTCACCTCTCATAATCATGACATCACAGCCATTATAATCATGACATCACAGCCATTATAATCATGACATCACAGCCATTATAATCATTACATCACAGCCATTATAATCATGACATCACAGCCATTATAATCATTACATCACAGCCATTATAATCATGACATCACAGCCATTATAATCATTACATCACAGCCATTATAATCATGACATCACAGCCATGAGGTCACCTCTCATATTCATGACATCACAGCCATTATAATCATTACATCACAGCCATGAGGTCACCTCTCATAATCATGACATCACAGCCATTATAATCATTACATCACAGCCATGAGGTCACCTCTCATAATCATTACATCACAGCCATGAGGTCACCTCTCATAATCATGACATCACAGCCATTATAATCATTACATCACAGCCATGAGGTCACCTCTCATATTCATGACATCACAGCCATTATAATCATGACATCACAGCCATTATAATCATGACATCACAGCCATGAGGTCACCTCTCATAATCATTACATCACAGCCATGAGGTCACCTCTCATAATCATGACATCACAGCCATTATAATCATTACATCACAGCCATGAGGTCACCTCTCATATTCATGACATCACAGCCATTATAATCATGACATCACAGCCATTATAATCATTACATCACAGCCATGAGGTCACCTCTCATATTCATGACATCACAGCCATTATAATCATTACATCACAGCCATTATAATCATTACATCACAGCCATTATAATCATTACATCACAGCCATTATAATCATTACATCACAGCCATTATAATCATTACATCACAGCCATGAGGTCACCTCTCATAATCATGACATCACAGCCATTATAATCATTACATCACAGCCATTATAATCATGACATCACAGCCATTATAATCATTACATCACAGCCATTATAATCATTACATCACAGCCATTATAATCATTACATCACAGCCATTATAATCATTACATCACAGCCATTATAATCATTACATCACAGCCATGAGGTCACCTCTCATAATCATGACATCACAGCCATTATAATCATGACATCACAGCCATTATAATCATGACATCACAGCCATTATAATCATGACATCACAGCCATTATATTCATTACATCACAACCATGAGGTCACCTCTCATAATCATTACATCACAGCCATGAGGTCACCTCTCATAATCATTACATCACAGCCATTATAATCATTACATCACAGCCATGAGGTCACCTCTAATAATCATTACATCACAGCCATTATAATCATTACATCACAGCCATGAGGTCACCTCTCATAATCATTACATCACAGCCATTATAATCATTACATCACAGCCATGAGGTCACCTCTCATAATCATTACATCACAGCCATTATAATCATTACATCACAGCCACGAGGTCACCTCTCATAATCATTACATCACAGCCATTATAATCATTACATCACAACCATTATAATCATTACATCACAGCCATTATAATCATTACATCACAGCCATTATAATCATTACATCACAGCCATTATAATCATTACATCACAACCATGAGGTCACCTCTCATATTCATTACATCACAGCCATTATAATCATTACATCACAGCCATGAGGTCACCTCTCATAATCATTACATCACAGCCATTATAATCATTACATCACAGCCATTATAATCATTACATCACAGCCATGAGGTCACCTCTCATAATCATTACATCACAGCCATGAGGTCACCTCTCATAATCATTACATCACAGCCATGAGGTCACCTCTCATAATCATTACATCACAGCCATTATAATCATTACATCACAGCCATGAGGTCACCTCTCATATTCATTACATCACAGCCATTATAATCATTACATCACAGCCATTATAATCATTACATCACAACCATGAGGTCACCTCTCATAATCATGACATCACAGCCATTATAATCATTACATCACAGCCATGAGGTCACCTCTCATAATCATGACATCACAGCCATTATAATCATGACATCAAAGCCATTATAATCATTACATCACAGCCATGAGGTCACCTCTCATAATCATTACATCACAGCCATGAGGTCACCTCTCATAATCATGACATCACAGCCATTATAATCATTACATCACAGCCATGAGGTCACCTCTCATAATCATTACATCACAGCCATTATAATCATTACATCACAGCCATTAGGTCACCTCTCATAATCATGACATCACAGCCATTATAATCATTACATCACAGCCATGAGGTCACCTCTCATAATCATTACATCACAGCCATTATAATCATTACATCACAGCCATGAGGTCACCTCTCATAATCATTACATCACAGCCATTATAATCATTACATCACAGCCATGAAGTCACCTCTCATAATCATTACATCACAGCCATTATAATCATTACATCACAGCCATTATAATCATTACATCACAACCATTATAATCATTACATCACAGCCATGAGGTCACCTCTCATAATCATGACATCACAGCCATTATAATCATTACATCACAGCCATGAGGTCACCTCTCATAATCATTACATCACAGCCATGAGGTCACCTCTCATAATCATGACATCACAGCCATTATAATCATTACATCACAGCCATGAGGTCACCTCTCATAATCATTACATCACAGCCATTATAATCATTACATCACAGCCATGAGGTCACCTCTCATATTCATGACATCACAGCCATTATAATCATTACATCACAGCCATTATAATCATTACATCACAGCCATGAGGTCACCTCTCATAATCATTACATCACAGCCATTATAATCATTACATCACAGCCATGCGGTCACCTCTCATAATCATGACATCACAGCCATTATAATCATTACATCACAGCCATGATAATCATTACATCACAGCCATGCGGTCACCTCTCATAATCATTACATCACAGCCATGAGGTCACCTCTCATAATCATTACATCGCAGCCATTATAATCATTACATCACAGCCATAAGGTCACCTCTCATAATCATTACATCACAGCCATGCGGTCACCTCTCATAATCATTACATCACAGCCATTATAATCATTACATCACAGCCATGAGGTCACCTCTCATAATCATTACATCACAGCCATTATAATCATTACATCACAGCCATGAGGTCACCTCTCATAATCATGACATCACAGCCATTATAATCATTACATCACAGCCATGAGGTCACCTCTCATAATCATGACATCACAGCCATTATAATCATTACATCACAGCCATGAGGTCACCTCTCATAATCATGACATCACAGCCATTATAATCATTACATCACAGCCATGAGGTCACCTCTCATAATCATGACATCACAGCCATTATAATCATTACATCACAGCCATGAGGTCACCTCTCATAATCATGACATCACAGCCATTATAATCATTACATCACAGCCATGATAATCATTACATCACAGCCATGAGGTCACCTCTCATAATCATTACATCACAGCCATGAGGTGACCTCTCATAATCATTACATCACAGCCATATTCATGACATCACAGCCAGGTCACATGATCCCATGACCTTATACGCCCACATTACACCGTAGACAGGTGCAGGAGACTCCGGCCTCCAGTTTATCCTGGTTGTAATCTTGTTGTTTCAGAACAAACATTTGTTGCGCGTCACGAATCACTTGAGGATGACCCCGGTGAATGTGTCGCACCGTGGACGCTGAGGACACGACATGCCCCTCCCCCCCCCCCCCCAGCCTCACAGACATAACAATCTGTGTGGAGAGTAGAGAAAATCCACTGCTGCTACAACTACAACTACCAGCAGGAATATGGAGAACTCTCCGGGGATCTCTGGAATAGTGTGACCACTGGGCCACCGTGGATATTATTAACCCATTACATACCCAGTTATGGCCACCAGAAGAGTTGGTGATGCTTCGTACACATGTAGCATTAAGAATAAAGGAACGTTGTGGTCACGTGTGATATCAGGACCCATTGACTTTCTGAACTCTGTCTGGCATTGAGTAGCATGCACAATAATTGTAGATGTTTAAGGGCATTTATCAATGGGGTATTTTGTAGTGGAGTTCCTCTTTATATAGATACTCCGCCCCTAGACATCTTATCCCCTATCCAAAGGATAGGGATAAGATGTCTAATTGTGGGGGTTCTGCCGCTGGGGACCCCCACGATCTTGGCTTTGGCACCTTAGACATCCGGTGCACAGAGCGAACTTTGCTCCGTGCAGGATGACTGGCGATGCGGGGTGGAGGCTCGTGACGTCACGGCCACGCCCCCTCAATGCAATTCTATGGGAGGAGGCATCACACCCCCACCCTTAGACTTACACTGAGGGGGCGTGGCCATGGCGTCACGAGCGGGGCATGGCCATGAAGTCACAAGCCTTCGGCACTGCATCCCCAGTCATCCGGCACGGAACGTGCTGCAGCTGAGATCGCGGGGGTCACCAACGCCGGGACCCCCGTGATCAGAAATCTTAACCCCTTTCCTTTGGATAGGGGATAAGATATCTTGGGTGGAGTACCCCTTTAAGGGCATTAATCAATGTTCTTTTTGGTTTTGGAGTTCCTCTTTAAGCTCCTCTTAGGTCAACCAGAGGATCGACCATACTCTCAATATCCTGCTGGCTCAGGTTGGGATGAAGAGTCTGCAAGGATAAAAATGGAGTAACATAGTAATGTAGATTGGCCTTTTCCTCATCCTCCTCCACCATTACACCCAGATTATTTATTAAGGGGCCGACATTTTCAGCTTCCAGTTTCTAATGATTTATGTAGGTGAAGAATGTTTTTGGGTTCTTTCTTCTTTCTATGGCAATCGTTCTCTCTGTTACAATTTTTCCTGGTTTTATTTAATTTTCCTTTCCTTATAATTTTTTACATTTCTGCACTACTCTCTAGTCTGAACGCTTTCCTCTTCAGAGTAATAATATTGCCCTCTTTTCCTATCACTATTCATGTGCTCGTCTCCCGTTTTCTATTTGCACATTCTATTAGCTTCTCCATTCCAAATAAATCGGCAGATTCTGACTATTCTTCTCGTGTTCCTAATAAAAGGACAAATTATCAATTACCAAGATCCACAAAGAAATCCCATCATTTCAGGAGCTCTGGTTCAGCTTCACTGCTCTGTAATAACCCTTCGGTAACGTGACAGGGATGGAATTACCAAGCAGTCGTCATTGTCGGGGAGCAACATGGGAGGATGATCCATCATGGAGAATCAGTCCATCAATAAGCAAGGGGGGGGCGACCATTAGTATTCAGAAATATATAACATATTGGTTTTCACTAACTACTTACCAAATAACATTAACCAAACTGATGTGATCAGTGTCTATAGAACAGATATAGGATGAAGGTGATAAGTGATCAGTCTATAGATCAGATAGAGGATGAAGGTGATAAGTGATCAGTGTCTATAGATCAGATATAGGATGAAGGTGATCAATGTCTATAGATCAGATATAGGATGAAGGTGATCAGTGTCTATAGATCAGATATAGGATGAAGGTGATCAGTGTCTATAGATCAGATATAGGATGAAGGTGATAAGTGATCAGTGTCTATAGATCAGATATAGGATGAAGGTGATAAGTGATCAGTCTATAGATCAGATATAGGATGAAGGTGATAAGTGATCAGTGTCTATAGATCAGATATAGGATGAAGGTGATCAATGTCTATAGATCAGATATAGGATGAAGGTGATCAGTGTCTATAGATCAGATATAGGATGAAGGTGATCAGTGTCTATAGATCAGATATAGGATGAAGGTGATCAGTGTCTATAGATCAGATATAGGATGAAGGTGATAAGTGATCAGTGTCTATAGATCAGATATAGGATGAAGGTGATCAGTGTCTATAGATCAGATATAGGATGAAGGTGATCAGTGTCTATAGATCAGATATAGGATGATGGTGATCAGTGATCAGTGTCTATAGATCAGATATAGGATGAAGGTTATCAGTGTCTATAGATCAGATATAGGATGGTGATCAGTGATCAGTTTATAGATCAGATATAGGATGAAGGTGATCAGTGTCTATAGATCAGATATAGGATGAAGGTGATAAGTGATCAGTGTCTATAGATCAGATATAGGATGAAGGTGATCAGTGTCTATAGATCAGATATAGGAAGAAGGTGATCAGTGTCTATAGATCAGATATAGGATGATGGTGATCAGTGATCAGTGTCTATAGATCAGATATAGGATGAAGGTGATCAGTGTCTATAGATCAGGTATAGGATGAAGGTGATCAGTGTCTATAGATCAGATATAGGATGAAGGTGATCAGTGTCTATAGATCAGATATAGGATGAAGGTGATAAGTGATCAGTGTCTATAGATCAGATATAGGATGAAGGTGATCAGTGTCTATAGATCAGATATAGGATGGTGATCAGTGATCAGTTTATAGATCAGATATAGGATGGTGATCAGTGATCAGTTTATAGATCAGATATAGGATGAAGGTGATCAGTGATCCGTTTATAGATCAGATATAGGATGGTGATCAGTGATCAGTTTATAGATCAGATATAGGATGAAGGTGATCAGTGATCCGTTTATAGATCAGATATAGGATGGTGATCAGTGATCAGTTTATAGATCAGATATAGGATGGTGATCAGTGATCAGTTTATAGATCAGTTACTATTAGGATGTGATGTTCCTGAGGTGCAGATATGAGAACACCGGTAGCATTCACTGCACAACAATAGGAGTTACAACCATATTAACCTGCACAACCACCAAACACCGCACAGTCATAATGACACAATGGACACAAGTCACTGATGTATATATATATATATATATCCAGGAATGAAGTGATGATTGGCGCTGCTGATACATCCGCTATAATGGAAGGGACGTCACACGGAGCTGGCACATTCTATTCTATAAATTATTACGTTTTATTACAATATAGTAAAGACTGAAAGCGATGTGAAAGGGTCTCTTATTACTCGCACTAGAAGTAATCTTCATCTAGGGAGCAAAGACTCCTGGGAAATCAAGGTGCAGGCGGCTGCCCTAGAGCGATGACCGTCAAGTCAGCAAAGACATTTATAGATGTCATAAATGAGACAGGTATCCCTGACATTATTCACAGCTGTATATACTCCAGTCCGGAGCAGGTCTATACATCACCAATGACTTCTATATTCCTAATATGTCATGGCGTCCTATGATGAGATCTGCTGAGCCACATAGAGACCACGCAGGATCCATCTCTTCTTAGGCTCCTCCAAGGCTTCTTTACACAAAATGTATCATAAAAGAGACGCCACCGGCAGATCCTCAATGTAGTGGGAGCCGATCTATAGACAGTCCTCCTTGTATCCAGCAAAAGCCGACCTACTGACAGATCTTCTTGTGTGTGGGGGAGCTGAGCCATCAACAGATCTCCTTGTACGTGACCCATCAACAGATCCGACTAACTGACAAGACATCCTTGTATGCAGTGGGAGCCAACCTAATGACAGATCTTGTATGTGTGGGGGACCCGACTCATTAACAGATTTTCAGGTATGTTGTGAAAGCCAATCTTTCAGCAGATCTCTTTATATGCAATGAAAGCTGACCTACTAACAGATCTCCATCTTGTATCAGGTGGAGCCAACCCTTTAAACCAACTCCCTGTATGCGGTGGGAGCCAACCCACTGACAGATTTCCTTGTATGTGGTGGTAGTTAACCCATCGACAAATCTCCTTATATATTTGGTGGGCCGACCCATTTATAGATCTATTTGTATTTGGTGGGCCGACCCATTAATAGATCTCCTTGTATGTAACTGGCGTAGATCCATCAACAGTTCTCCTTCTATGTCATGGGAGCTGATCCATCAACAGATCTCCTTGTATATGGTGGGAACTGACCCACTGACAGATCTTCTTGTATGGTGTGGTAGTTAATCCTTCAACAGACCTCCTTGTGTGTGGTTGAAAGCCGACAAACTGACAGATCTCCCCTTATGTGGGGGAGGGGCAATTCATCGATAGATCTCCTTGTGTGTGGTGGCAGCTATCCCATCAACAGGTCTTTTTGCATGCAGTGATACTTAACCCACTGACAAGATCTCCTGGTATGTCATGAGAGCAAACCCATTGAAAGATCTTGTGATATGTGGTGAAAGCAAACGCTTTGATAGGTCTCTTTGTATGCAGCGAAAGCCGACCCACTGACAGATCTCCTTGTATAATTTGGAAGCCGGCACATTGACAGATCTTATATGCTATGGAAGTTGACCCATTAAAACATCTCCATGTATGTCGTGAAAGGTAAGGCGGAAGATAACACATCGACAGACTAACCAATAGATCTCCTTGTATGTGGTTGGAAACAGATTCATCAAGAGATCTCCATATATATAGTGGGATCCAACCCATCAAGAGATCTCCTTGTATATAGTGGGATCCGACCAATCAAGAGATCTCCTTGTATATAGTGGGATCCAACCAATCAAGAGATCTCCTTGTATATAGTGGGATCCGACCCATCAAGAGATCTCCTTATATATAGTGGGATCCGATTCATCAACAGATCTCCTTGTGTATGGTGGGAGCCAACCTATCAACATATCTCCTTGTGTATGGTGGGAGCCAACCTATCAACAGATCTCCTTGTGTATGGTGGGAGCCAAACCATCAACAGATCTCCTTGTATATAGTGGGATCTGATTCATCAACAGATCTCCTTGTATAGAGTGGGTTCCGATTCATCAACAGATCTCCTTGTATATAGTGGGATCCAATTCATCAACAGATCTCCTTGTGTATGGTGGGAGCCGACCCATCAACAGATCTCCTTATATATAGTGGGATCCAACCCATCAACAGATCTACTTGTATAAAGTGGGATCCAACCCATCAACAGATCTCCTTGTATATAGTGGGATTCAACCCACCAACAGATCTCCTTGTATATAGTGTGATCCAACCCATCAACAGATCTCCTTGTGTATGGTGGGAGCTGACCTATCAACAGATCTCCTTGTATATAGTGGGATCCAACCCATCAACAGATCTCCTTGTATATAGTGGGATCCAACCCATCAACAGATCTCCTTGTGTATAGTGGGAGCCGACCCATCAACAGATCTCCTTGTATATAGCGGGATCCGAATCATCAAGAGATCTCCTTATATATAGTGGGATCCGACCCATCAAGAGATCTCCTTGTATATAGTGGGATCTGATTCATCAACAGATCTCCTTGTATATAGTGGGATCCAATTCATCAACAGATCTCCTTGTGTGTGGTGGGATCCGATTCATCAACAGATCTCATTGTCTATAGTGGGATCCGATTCATCAACAGATCTCCTTGTGTGTGGTGGGATCCGATTCATCAAAAGATCTCCTTGTATATAGTGGGATCCGATTCCTCAACAGATCTCCTTGTGTGTGGTTGGATCTGAGTCATCAACAGATCTCCTTGTGTGTGGTGGGATCTGAGTCATCAACAGATCTCCTTGTGTGTGGTGGGATCTGAGTCATCAACAGATCTCCTTGTACATAGTAGGATCCGACCCATCAAGAGATCTCCTTGTATATAGTGGGATCCGACCCATCAAGAGATCTCCTTGTGTATAGTGGGATCCGATTCATCAACAGATCTCCTTGTATATAGTGGGATCTGATTCATCAACAGATCTCCTTGTATATAGTGGGATCCGATTCATCAAGAGATCTCCTTTTGTATAGTGGGATCCGATTCATCAACAGATCTCCTTGTATATAGTGGGATCCGATTCATCAACAGATCTCCTTGTATATAGTGGGATCTGATTCATCAACAGATCTCCTTGTATATAGTGGGATCTGATTCATCAACAGATCTCCTTGTGTGTGGTGGGATCCGATTCAACAACAGATCTCCTTGTGTATAGTGGGATCCGATTCATCAACATATCTCCTTGTATATAGTGGGATCTAATTCATCAACAGATCTCCTTGTGTGTGGTGGGATCCGATTCATCAACAGATCTCCTTGTATATAGTGGGATCCGATTCCTCAACAGATCTCCTTGTGTGTGGTGGGATCCGATTCATCAACAGATCTCCTTGTATATAGTGGGATCCGATTCATCAACAGATCTCCTTGTATATAGTGCGATCCGATTCATCAACAGATCTCCTTGTATATAGTGTGATTCAACCCACCAACAGATCTCCTTGTATATAGTGTGATCCAACCCATCAACAGATCTCCTTGTATATAGTGTGATCCAACCCATCAACAGGTCTCCTTGTATATAGTGGGATCCGACCCATCAAGAGATCTCCTTGTGTATAGTGGGATCCAATTCATCAAGAGATCTTCTTGTGTATAGTGGGATCCGATTCATCAACAGATCTCCTTGTGTGTGGTTGGATCCGATTCATCAACAGATCTCCTTGTGTGTGGTGGGATCCGATTCATCAACAGATCTCCTTGTGTGTGGTGGGATTGATCTAGATGCTGAACGATGTTATACATATTCATCTTATATGTCGTGTTACAGTTGTTACAGGTATTCTGGTCCAATAATATGATCTCGTTCTTCCATTCTCCGACACTTCGTTAGTGTTGACGATATATTTGCTGATGGTGTTCATACATTTTCTGTATTGTGGCGTTATTTACTAGCTGTTCCTTCTAAGAATACATCATCTTGTTCTAGGTGAAAACGATGTTTTTTTGGAGTAAATTACAGCCAGGGAAACAACAGATCAGAAAAAATGTATAAAAACTCTGTATAAAAGACAGAGCGACATGCTTTTCATCTACATCTAAAATAAAGGGCTATAAAACGTGACGCCAGAACCCAGGACATAATGGAATCACACGCCACAATGCCTGGCCACCAGCTCCCCACGTTCTCTCCCGTGGATGGTTTCCCTGGATTAGTGACGCGCACATCGCTCCGCCACCTCCATACATCTGACCGCTCTGTTTGTTGTAGCTCTAGGCAGTGTCCATGATGAACTTCAATGAAGTGGGATAAAAATGTCCCCACAGTGAACTCTGGATGGGGCTTCAGTGTTTGGGAGATGTTGGCGTTCTTCTCGCTCCCGGCAATATACACAAGAATTCGCGCTTTGATCAAACTTACAGCTGAGAAGGAAAGCGCTGGGTACAGTACTGAAATGTTCATGAATTAGTAATTACCCAAAAAATCCACTAAATCCCGTCCGTCCTGCATCACAGCCAAGATCTGCTGGAAGAACCTGGAAGCCGAAGTGAGATTTGGTTCAGAGGAAACTCATTAATTTACTTTCTGAGTCACTGTGTACATACATTACTGATCCTGTACTGATCCTGAGTTATATCCTGTAAATCTTTTTTATTAGAAAAATGTAAATCATTACAAACACAAAACCAGCACAACTTTGCCATAACTGAAAACAACAACATAAAATAACATAAACCCAAACTTTACATTTCAAATAAAAGAACATAAATCCTGCCTAAGAAATCCCTAGAAAATACTAGAATACTAAAAAATACTAAAATACTAGAAACGCACCTTACATAACCAAATATCTAACAACACTCACATACATACTCAACTTGCATTACCAAAAAAGAAACATAAAAATAGCACTATTTAGCTGTAACTCAAAAACACCCAAACTTGGGAAAACACACACAACAAGGACTCCCACTACACCCCATTAATTTAATATACCGTATTTATCGGCGTATAACACTTTTTAGGCTAAAATTTTTAGCCTAAAGTCTATGTGCGTGTTATACGCCGATACACCCCTAGGAAAGGCAGGGGGAGAGAGGCCGTTGCTGCCCGCTTCTCTCCCCCTGCCTTTCCTGGGGTCTAGAGCCCTGCTGCCGGCCCTTCTCTCCCCCTGGCTATCGGCGCCGCTGACCGTTCTGTCCCCCTGACTATCGGTGCCGGCGCCCCATTGCCGGCGCCGATAGCCAGGGGGAGAGAAGCGGCGCCGACAGCCAGGGGGAGAGAAGGGGCAGCGGCACCCATTGCTGGCGCCGCTGCCCCGTTGCCTCCCCCCATCCCCGGTGACATAATTACCTGTTGCCGGGGTCGGGTCCGCGCTGCTTCAGGCCTCCGGCGTGCGTCCCCTGCGTCATTGCTATGCGCTGCACGGCGCGGGCATGACGTCAGTGCGCTGCGCTGTGCAGCGCATAGCAACGACGCAGGGGACGCACGCCGGAGGCCTGAAGCAGCGCGGACCCGACCCCGGCAACAGGTAATTATGCCACCGGGGATGGGGGGAGGCAACGGGGCAGCGGCGCCGGCAATGGGTGCCGCTGCCCCTTCTCTCCCCCTGGCTGTCGGCGCCGCTTCTCTCCCCCTGGCTATCGGGGGGGACAGAACGGTCAGCGGCGCCGATAGCCAGGGGGAGAGAAGGGCCGGCAGCAGGGCTCTAGACCCCAGGAAAGGAAGGGGGAGAGAAGCGGGCAGCGACGGCCTCTCTCCCCCTGCCTTTCCTGGGGGTGTATTGGGGTATACACGCGCACACACGCACCCTCATTTTACCATGGATATTTGGGTAAAAACTTTTTTTACCCAAATATCCTTGGTAAAATGAGGGTGCGTGTTATAGGCCGGTGCGTGGTATACCCCGATAAATACGGTATATATGTATATATACACATACTTTTTTTTTTTCCTAATTGCTTTTTAAGAAAGAAAATTAAATCTATAACTCAAAAACACCAAAACTTGGTGAAAAGAAGACCTAGACCAAAGAAAAACGAAATCCACTACAGGATATAAAAATACCAAAGAAAAATGACTACAAAAATAACAACTGGTTCGATTGCCATAATATAAGATAAACAAAATTATAACATATTATACATATAAACTATATACACTATATACACCTAAATATACAGAAAACACACCTACAAATACAATAAAACAACCTACACTAAACTGTCCCTTCACCCACACCACCCGCCCTCCTGTACATGGGTCAGAGTCCATAGAGTTCATAGTCCTCAATGTCCAGTCCATAACTGACCCATGCCAGGTCCACCAAAACAAACCACCACCACTACCCACAAATACACCCTCCCAACCTAGAACTCCTCCCAACCAACTTTATCATTATCAGCATTATAATATACATAAACAAACAATACAACCCACTTTAGGCCCAAGTTCGGTGCCTGTAATCCCTTCATAACCATAACATCTGAAAACAAAACAAAAAGCTATGGTGCACATGCATTAGCCCACCACCAGGAAGAAGGATGGCAATCCTGATACATACAAAATTTATATTCTTTCCCTAACTGCACCCTACCTCTCTCCCTACCATTATCCCTAAAAATAAACTGTCCCTACTATCACCCTAACCCTGTCCCAACATCACTGTCCCTAACCAAAACAAGGGTACTCTACCCAAAAGGTCTAGTACCTAGGGCTCATCAAAAGAAAACCCTCTCCATAGGAGAGAAGCCCTATTGTTACCAAGACTGCCATACTCCAAAGACCTGATCTTCCCGAGGTCACCGGTGAAATTCCTACAGACCTCCACCTCGGAGAGGACTTTCCGCTGTGTAGACACTAAACACCGTGCATTCCACGTGTAGTATCTAACCACTAAACTGACTAAGAATAAAGTGTCCCGATCACGGCCACCCAGGGTCCTGAATGCCCCATAAGCCCACTCCGGATAGGTAAGGCCGGCAAGTTGACTCCAGCTGATGGAAGCGCCCACCCGGTTGTAGACCCCTATGTTAAAGGGACAATGAAGCAGGAAATGGTCCATGCTTTCCAGCATGTCCCCGCACTCTTCTCGGGAACATCCCCGGTCATCAGATCTCCTACACTTAAATTGTCCCTCACATATAGCTTCCCCTGAAAGCAGCGCCAGGCCAACTCCCAGAACTTCTAGGGGATCCTTTTCATGTTTAAAAGATACAACCCCACCCTCAGATCCCGACCTGGGCAGTCCCTGAGCGCCAGAGGCTTCTGGAAGTGGGTCAACAGAACCCGTTTGTCAAGGAACTGCCTTGACTGGGTCCTGATCTCCCACACTCCCAGACCCCACCGACGTATCGCCTTCAGAGTCGGGGTAACGTAAGCCGGAAGATATCCATGGGGCGTACGGAGGTCCTTCACTCGCCCTCCTCTCTCCCATTCCTGGAAGAAAGGCCGAAACCACTCCCTGCAGGAGAGTACCCACGGAGGAGCCCTCTCTGACCAGAGGTTTGCAATGTTGGCTTTCAAGAAGGTGTTCGTTAAGAACACCACAGGGTTTACCATAGATAAACCCCCTAGTCTCCTCGTGCGGTACGTAACCTCCCTCTTGACTAGGTTCATCCTGTTCCCCCATAACAGTTGGAAAAACAGGCTGTAGACCCTAGTGTAGTAAGCCTCTGTCAAGATACATACGCTACCCAGATAGATAAACAAGGGGAGCAGGTACGATTTGATCAGGTGTACCCTTTCCCTGAGGGTCATAGACCAACCCTTCCACTGGTCCACCTTCTGAGTGGCAACCTGGAGCTTACCATCCCAGTTTTTGGTGGGATAATCATCCTGGCCAAATGTGATGCCCAGAATTTTTGCTGACTCTTGGGGCCCTGGAAGGGCGTCCGGGAGATCAAACGTGGGATCTCCCCCTCCCAGCCAGAGACTTTCACACTTATCCCGGTTGATCTTAGACCCGGATGCCTCCAAGTAGCGGTCCACCTCCAACATCACCACATCGACCTCCTCTCTCGAGGACACGAAAATGGTGACATCATCAGCATACGCCATCACTCTCTGGGCGACATCCAGCTCTGCCAGACTCATCCCGACTCCACCAACGGCCCACAATCTACCTTCCGGACGAAGGGATCGATTGCGAACACGTATAAATGCAGGCGCAAAGGACAACCCTGAAGGACTCCGGACCCCATCTCAAAAGAGTGGCCAGACCACCCGTTCACCAGAGGAAAACTCTCTGCCCCTGCATACAAGATCTTAAGCCAATTAACAAAAGTACTCAGTAAGCCATATCTCAGGAGGACGGACCAGAGGTACTCGTGGTTCACCCGATCAAATACTTTGGCCTGATCCAGGGACAGCAAGTACCCCTTCCAGAGACCCGCACTACTCCGGTTCACTGCCTCCCTGACACTAAGGACAGCACTTAAGGTGCTTCGGCCTGGAACCGAGCAATGCTGGGCCCCTGAAAGGAGCCGGGGTGCAAACTTCACCAGCCGATTAAACAGTATCTGGGCCAGAAGCTTCCTGTCGGTATTCAGAAGAGCTATGGGACTCCAATTCTCAATATGGCTGGGATCTTTACCCTTTGAGAGAAGAATCAGGGCTGACCTCCTCATTGACTTCGGCAGAGTACCCGAGGAGAGACACTCATTGAATACCTCAGTCAAGAGGGGAGCTAAAGACTCCTTAAAGGTCCTGTACCACTCGGATGTTAAGCCATCCGGACCTGGCGACTTCTTAGGGGCAAGCCCCTCGATAGCCGGTCTCACTTCCTCATTCCTGATTTCTTCTGCCAAAACATCAAGAGAGGGGTCTACCCCTGGCTCAGGAATGGTTTCAGCCAGGAAAGCCGACATCCTGTCTCGATCTAGATCCTTCCTTCCCAAGAGGTACGAGTAGAAGGATCTGACAACCTCCAAGATCCCTGATCTGGACTGATTCAGAGATCCTGTACTCAATCAATCAGTCCTGAAATGACTTTACTACTCACTGACATCTTACAGTTTCTGTAAGGGTCGGGCGAGCGGTACTTCCCAAAATCCCTCTCAAAAACCAAAGATGCGTGTCTATCGTACTGACACCTCATCAGCAAGGATTTCACTCTGGAGATATCCTCTCAGCTACCTCCAGTCGAGACGAGAAGCTCGAGTTTCCTCCTCAGACCCTGATACAAGCGATACCTGTTCAGGGACCTGAGGCTCGAGAGCTGGCGGAAGAACCCCGCAACCCGCTTCTTGAATATCTCCCACCACTCTGACTTACTACTACAAAGGCCCAGTAAAGGTACCTGACTCTGAAGAAAATCCTCAAAGGACTGTCTTATCTCCGCTTCCTCCAGGAGGGACGAATTCAGCTTCCAATAACCTTTACCCATCCGGGGGGTCTCTGAAACATTCAGGGAAAATAAAATCATACACTGATCGGAGAACTCCACCTCAACCACGGACACTGCGGAAGAGACGGCTTCCTCCTTTAAATAAAACCTGTCTATTCTAGACCTGCAGCTACCTCGATGATAGGTGAAACCCTCGTGGCCTGAGGGACTCCGAATGTGGGCATCCTCTAGGCGAGCTTCCCTAACTATACTATTGAGAGCTATGCTATCATAAGCCAAACGATCATTGGAGCCTCTCCTATCTTGGGATCTCGTGACAGTATTGAAATCCCCTCCAAAGATCACCTGTCGGCTTGAAAAAAGAAAGGGCTTAATCCTCATAAAGATATCTTTTCGTCCCCACTTTGTTTGTGGGGCGTAGATGTTAATAAGCCGGAGCTCTTGTCCCTTCATGAGGACATCTAAGACCAGGCACCTCCCCATTTCTAACTCAATAACCCGTCTGCATTCAACAGGAGCGGTAAAAAGGACCGCCACCCCACTATACAGCTCAGCCGCAAGAGACCAGTGGGAGGGCCCGCGCCTCCACTCTCTCCTGGCTTTTACCAGGGAGGCTAGATCTGACAACCTGGTCTCCTGCAGATACAAAATATCGGCTTCAACACGGCCGAGAAAATCAAAGGCTGCGAATCTAGCCGTATCCGAGTTCATGCTGGCACAATTAATAGATGCCAGCGTCAATAGGGTGAGTGCAGCCATCATGGGTGATTGAGATAGACGGCCCTAACCCCCTCATTTCTGTTTCTTTTTTACCCCGTCATCCCCAGATGAGGAGGCTTCTTTCTCTTTGGACCGTTTTTTTGATTCTGACTGGTCCATTTTAGAATCCCCATCTCCGCCTGGCTCCGGTTTGGCCCCATCCCATGAGGAAATTGCCCCATCAGGACAGGGCCCAGTTCCCCCTGGAGGCTCCTCCACTTCAGGCACCCCATCCCTGCCCCCCCCTCTCCAAGGAGGGGGAGGAGATGTCTTCAAGGACAGAGTACCGGTTAGACAGATCAGAGTGGGGGGAGGTAAGCTTCCGCTTGGGACCTGGTCCGTAGTACGGGGACTAGAGGGCTCTGACCTCTTCTTTCTCCCTTTACTGCCCTTCTTTTTTGGCCTCTCTTCACCCTCCTCATCCACACTTTCACAGTAGGAGGAATCAGAAAGATCGGCCTTGCTGCCCTCTTCTCTACAGATTCTCCTCATTTCCTCATCCGGCACATTCTCCCCCAGGGCCTCAGCAGTTTCAGGACTAACCTCAGGAGCAGGGCCAGAAGCTAACCCTGCCACATGGGAGCTCTCCAGTTCCCTGCTCCTTCTCCGATTAGCTTCCCGCCTCAGCTTGGCGAGACTTTTCCTCTTCACTGACCCTGTTGCACCTTCACCCGCACTAGTGCCCTCCCCAGCTGAGGCAACATTACTGCTCTCCCCAGCCAAGGTGACCGTCGCACGGGCAAAGGCGCTAGGACAACGGCTGAAAGGGTGTCCTAAGAAACCACACAGATGACACCTGATCTGCCTACAGGATGCAGCAAGATGACCTACCCCACCACACAGAGCACAGACCTACACACTACAGGCTGCGCTAAAGTGAGTGGGGCTGCCACACCTGTGACAGACCTTGGGCTGCCCCTGGTAGAAAACTTGGATTCTGTCTCTCCCAAGAAAAGCAGCTGATGGGATGTGGGCAACAGTGCTCCCCGAACGCTTCAGTTTGACGGAAAACGTCCAGGCCCCAGACCAGATCCCATGCTCGTCATAGTTCTTTTTTGGCATGTCCGTCACATCCCCATATCGGCTGAGCCAGGTCATGATGTCATAGCAAGATAGTTACGTGTCAAAACGGTCACTTTCTTGGCCAAATTCTGACGGGATATCGCCTTTACGTTATCGCCAGCCGGGCTCGCTTTTCTCCACCTCATAATTCGACCAGAAAAGTTCCAAACCCTCTGGCCGAACGAAGCTGGTGGATCAGGGCAAAGATGTCACTTGCCCTGAATTCCATCCGGAGGAGGAGCTCAACCACCTTACCCCGAGGCGGACACGCATCTTCGCCCCTCCACACTAAACGGACCACATTCCTACGGCCACTTTCCTGCCCAGATGTCGGGAGGGACCAGACCACCTCCCCGTTTTGTTCTCGGAAGGCGCCTAAGCTGTGTCTTTCTATCCAAAAAGACAGGTCAACCTCACCCCTCCCCTCTACTTGGATTGACCTGTCTCCCCTACGTAGAGCCTCCAGGAGGCGCTGTTGCAAGTGACCCCCAGAGCCAGACGGAGATGGGGATCCCCTGATCCCCCGGCAGTGACGCTGGCATAGCTTCTGGGAGAAGCAGCCACTACCAGGGGGGCAGTCGAACCAGAAACTGACCCAGACTCCAAACCAGGACCCTTGTTCTTAACAGAATCATCAACTATAACACCTCTCTCTGCCATTCCACTACCACTCCTCACCTGTATTCCACTTGCACCCCTCTCTTGAACTCCACTTGCACCCCTCTCTTGCACTCCACTTGCACCCCTCCCTTGCACACTAATTGCATCCCTCTCTTGCACCCCTCTTGCACCCCTCTCTTGCACACTATTTGCACCCCTGTCTTGCACTCTGCTTGCACCCCCCCTCATCCACACTGCTACCACAACTCCTCCCATGCGCACTACCATAACTCACATTCTGCACATTACCATTTTTATTCACATTTTTTCTTTCACTCTTGCGTACACTCTCCCTTGGTGTGCTACAGGCTGGGCTGGCTGAGTCTTTTGCTTCATGTTTAAGGGTTGCCGGGTTTAGAATTGGCACTGCATGGTTCTTTCTTCCTGTGTCTTGGGGTGCAGACACAGACTCCGCCTCTGACATGGGTGGCCACGCCCCCTCACAAAATGACTGTCCCTCCGGACTAACTCCCGCTACGCCTGCTACAGCTGATGCACAGGGAACCTCCCCCTTTACAGCGGAGTGCCCCCTGGCGCCAGAACCAGTACCAACCACACCACCTAGGGGACTGCCCCCTGAACCAACAAGGTCCGGCGCCCGGACACTCCCCCCCCTCACAGGAGAGTGCCCTGCAGTGCCAGGACCTGTACCGCCCACTTCAACCGGGGGACCGCCCCCCCGAATGGGTGAATCTGCCGCCATTTTCCGGTGCCTGGACACCCTTCGGTGCCCTTTTTTTTCTATAGCACCCGTGGCCATTTTGGGTGCACTACTGTATCCCCTATGCTGGCCCTGCTCCACTACAGAAACGGGGTCTGGCAGATTGGGGGACCCAGCACCCTGAACCGACTTCTCAGTCGACCCAGACTGCTGGAAGGGAGAAAAGACAAACTTAACTCCTTGTGTCTTCTTCCTCTTCTTGCCCTTTCCTTTCTTCTTCTTTCCCTTCTCCTCTCGGCCCAAATCATCCCCGAAGGAAAAGTTTTCCAGACGGGTGGGGGACTCCTGAATAACAATCGCCCGCAGGAGACCCCCATCTGCCAAGCCGCTGCAATCACTGCAGTCACTGCCATCATCATCATCATCCTCACTGGAGGGAGGTAAGGCCACCTGAGCCGGGTTTACATAGTCCTCACTGAGGGTAAGTGGGGGGTCTGGGGTAACAGTGGTGGTGGTACACACAGGTCCAGTATCCATATCCCCCTCACTCACATCCCCCTCCTCACCTCCCTCCTCCTCCTCACTCTGGCAGTCATCTTGGTTACTCACTTGTCCTGAGACCTTCATGCTGGAGAAATGATCCTTGTTGACAAGTCTCTCGCTGAGTATACCCCCTCCCTCCACAATGTCCGATCTCAGCCTCACAATCTCATCCACCTGTTTCTTCAGAGCTCTCACCTTGGTGGAAAATGCTGCCCTCTTGGTCTTTGCTGCATTGTTTGCTTGGTAACTTGCAAACTTCAGCTCCTCTCTGAGGCCTCTTAGTTGTTTGCCGAGCTGTTCATACTGAGCCATCTTGGCCTGGATTCTGGACCCAAAGCTGGCCAGGGATTCTCTTGGCCCCTTTACCCCCCATTGCTGGGGTTCTGAGGAAACAGATGCAGATGCCTTTCCACTCCGCTGCCTGGATGAGCTTCTGCTGGAAGCTTTGCAGCTCCCAGCTGAGGTCGGGGGAGGGGGCCCCACATGGCTGTGGACCCTGGTGGATCTCATCACCCCATCCTGACTACTGGCTATTGCATGTTCCTTTGCACACCCCGCCAGCCGAGAACGGGGGGTGCAAGATGAAGCCCCAGCTTCCCGGGGCTCCATAGCAGGAAAACCTACCCAGGTGTCTGCCACACACCTGGGGAGGGGCGGAAGAAAATCACCGCTTCTCTGGGAAACTCTGGAGCTCAGCACAACACACCCTCTCTCCAGAGCTGTACTCACTATTCTGCTGGTGAGGTCACTGTGTACATACATTACATTACTTATCCTGTACTGATCCTGAGTTATATCCTGTAGATCTTTTATTAGAAAAATATAAATCATAACAAAAACACAAAACCAGCACAACTTGGCCATAACTGAAAACAGCAACATGAAATAACATAAACCAAAACTTTACATTTAAAATAAAAGAACATAAATCCTGCCTAACCGGCCAGCCCAGTTTTCCTAACAAAAAGAAACACACCTTACATAACCTAATATCTAACAACACACTCACATGCATACTCAACTTACATAACCAAAAAAGAAACATAAAAATAGCACTATTTAGCTGTAACTCAAAAACACCCAGACTTGGGAAAAACACACACTACAAAACACACAGAAAACACAACAAGCACTCCCACTACACACCACACCCCTTTTTTTTTAATGTTTTTTTTTTTTTTTTTTTGTAAACTATTTTTTTTTTTTTTTTTTTTTTTTTTTAAATAACACTAATAATAATAATAATAATAATAATAATAATAATACTATGCCACACACATGCATCACAGATCCATAACTTTACAAAGGCATAAAGATAAATTAATCTACAACTCAAAAAACACCCAAACTTGGGAAAAATCACATATTACAAACCGAAAACACTCCCACTGCACACCAAATGTTATATATATATATATACACACACACACTTTTTTTTTTCCCCTTCCACACAGACATATATACATTAGTTTTCTACGTTATCCCACAAGACCTAAACCACAACTGGATACAAAAATTACTACAAAAATAACATCTGGTTCGACTGCCATATCTATCTCTACTATAAACACAATATAAACAATATATAATTCACAAATCAAGATTAAAAAAAAAAAAAAAAAAAAAAAAATTATATATATATTTTTATAATAATTACATGTAATGTACACAATTTATACATATAAACTATATACACTATATACACACCTATTATTATACAGGAAACACACCTAAATATACAATAAAACATCCTACTCTAAACTATCCCTTCACCCACACCACCCGCCCTTCTGTACATGGGTCAGAGTCCACAGTTCTCAATGTCCAGCCACGACTGACCGATGCCAGGTCCACCAAAAGAAAACCACCACCCACCAAATACACCCACCCAACCTAGAACTCCTCCCAACCAACTTAACCATAACCAACTTTATAACATACATAAACAATATAACCCACACTAGGCCCAAGTTCGGTGCCTGTAAGCCCTTCATAACCTAAACATCGGAAAACAAAACAAAAAGCTATGGTACACATGCATTAGCCCACCACCAGGAAGAAGGATGGCAATCCTGATACATACAAAAATTTACATACTTTCCCTAACACCTTCCTACCTCTCACCCTACCATTATCCCTAAAATAGAAACTGACCCTACTATCACCCTAACCCTGTCCCCTTACATCACTGTCCCTAACCAAAACAAGGGTACTCTACCCAGAAGGTCTAGTACCTAGGGCACATCAAAAGAAAACCCTCTCCATAGGAGAGAAGCCCTACTGGTACCAAGACTGCCATACTCCAAAGACCTGATCTTCCCGAGGTCACCGGTGATATTCCTACAGACCTCCACCTCGGAGAGGACTTTACGCTGCGTAGACACTAAACACCGTGCGTTCCACGTGTGGTACCTAATCACTAAGCTAACTAAGATTAAAGTGCCCCGGTCTTGACCACCCAGGTTCCTGAATGCCCCATAAGCCCACTCCGGGTAGGTAAGGCCGGCAAGTTGACTCCAGCCAATGGAAGCGCCCACCCTGTTGTAAACCCCTATATTAAAGGGACAATGAAGGAGGAAATGGTCCATGCTTTCCAGCGTGTCCACACACTCTTCTCGGGGACAGTCCCGGTCATCAGATCTCCTACACTTCAAATTGTCCCTCACATATAGCTTCCCCTGAAAGCAGCGCCAGGCCAAGTCCCAAAACTTCTGGGGGATCCTTTTCATGTTTAAAAGAAACAACCCCACCCTCAGATCCTGACCTGGGCAGTCCCTGAGAGCCAGAGGCTTCTGGAAGTGGGTCAACAGAACCCGTTTGTCAAGGAACTGCCTTGACTGGGTCCTGATCTCCCACACTCCCAGACCCCACCGACGTATCGCCTTCAGAGTCGGGGTAGCATAAGCCGGAAGATATCCATGGGGCGTACGGAGGTCCTTCACTTGCCCTCCTGTCTCCCATTCCTGGAAGAAAGGCCGAAACCATTCCCTGCAGGAGAGTACCCACGGAAAAGCCCTCTCTGACCAGAGGTTTGAGATGTTGGCTTTCAAGAAGGTGTTTGTTAAGAACACCACAGGGTTTACCATAGATAAACCCCCTAGTCTCCTCGTGCGGTACGTAACCTCCCTCTTGACTAGGTTCATCCTGTTCCCCCATAACAGTTGGAAAAACAGGCTGTAGACCCTAGTGTAGTAAGCCTCTGGCAAGATACATACGCTGCCCAGGTAGATAAATAAGGGGAGCAGGTACGATTTGATCAGGTGTACCCTTTCCCTGAGGATCATAGACCAACCCTTCCACTGGTTCACCTTCTGAGTGGCATCCTGGAGCTTACCATCCCAGTTTTTGGTGGGATAATCATCCTGGCCGAATGTGATGCCCAAAACTTTTGCTGATTCTTGGGGCCCCGGAAGGGTGTCCGGGAGATCAAATGTGGGATCCCCCCCTCCCAGCCAGAGACTTTCACACTTATCCCGGTTGATCTTAGACCCGGAAGCCTCCGAGTAGCGGTCCACCTCTGACATCACCACATCGACCTCCCCCCTCGAGGAGACGAAAATGGTGACATCATCAGCATACGCCACAACTCTCTGGGCGACATCCGGCTCCGCCAGACTCATCCCGACTCCCGCCAACGGTCCACAATCTACCCTCCGGACGAAGGGATCGATTGCGAACACGTATAACAGCGGGCTCAAAGGACAACCCTGACGGACTCCGGACCCAACCTCAAAAGAGCGGCCAGACCAACCGTTCACCAGCGGGAAACTCTCTGCCCCTGCATACAAGATCTTGAGCCAATTAACAAAAGTACTCGGTAAGCCATATCTTAGAAGGACGGACCAGAGGTAGTCATGGTTCACCCGATCAAATGCTTTTGCCTGATCCAAGGACAGTAAGTACCCCTTCCAGAGACCTGCACTGCTCCGCTCCACTGCCTCCCTGACACTGAGGACAGCACTTAACGTGCTTCGGCCTGGAACAGAGCAGTGCTGGGCCCCCGAAAGGAGTCGGGGTGCAAAATCCACCAACCGATTAAACAGTATCTTGGCCAGAAGCTTCCTGTCCGTATTGAGAAGAGCTATGGGCCTCCAATTCTCAATCCGGCTAGGATCTTTACCCTTTGAGAGAAGAATCAGGGCTGACCTCCTCATTGACCTAGGCAGAGTGCCCGAGGAGAGACACTCATTGAATACCACAGTCAAGAGGGGAGCTAAAGACTCCTTAAAGGTCTTGTACCACTCGGATGTTAAGCCATCCGGACCTGGCGACTTCTTGGGGGCAAGCCCCTCAATCGCCAGTCTCACTTCCTCTTCCTTAATCTCTTCTGCCAAAACGCCAAGAGAGGGGTCTACCCCTGGCTCAGGAATGGTTTCAGCCAGGAAAGCCGACATCTTGTCCCGATCTAGATCCTTCCTCCCCAAGAGGTGCAAGTAGAAGGATCTGACGACCTCCAGGATCCCTGATCTGGACCGATTCAGAGATCCCGTACTATCAATCAGTCCTGAGATGATTTTACTACTCACTGACATCTTGCAGTTTCTGTAAGGGTCGGGCGAGCGGTACTTCCCAAAATCCCTCTCAAAAACCAAAGATGCGTGCCTATCATACTGATACCTCATCAACAAGGACTTCACTCTGGAGATATCCTCCCGGCTACCTCCAGTCGAGACGAGAAGCTCGAGTTTCCTCCTCAGACCCTGATACAAGCGATACCTGTTCAGGGACCTGAGGCTTGAGAGCTGGCGGAAGAACCCCGCAACCCGCTTCTTGAATATCTCCCACCACTCTGACTTACTACTACAAAGGTCCAGTAAAGGTACCTGACTCTGAAGAAAATCCTCAAAGGACTGTCTTATCTCCGCTTCCTCCAGGAGGGACGAATTCAGCTTCCAATAACCTTTACCCATCCGGGGGGTCTCTGAAACATTCAAGGAAAACAAAATCATACAGTGATCGGAGAACTCCACCTCAACCACGGACACTGCGGAAGAGACGGCTTCCTCCTTTAAATAAAACCTGTCTATCCTAGACCTGCAGCTACCTCGATGATAGGTGAAACCCACGTGGCCTGAGGGGCTCCGGATGTGGGCGTCCTCTAGGCGAGCTTCCCTAACTATATTATTGAGAGCTATGCTATCGTAAGCCAGCGGACCATTGGAACCTCTCCTATCTTGGGACCTTGTGACAGTATTGAAGTCCCCTCCAAAGATCACTTGCCGGCTAGTAAAAAGGAAGGGCTTGATCCTCATAAAGAGATCTTTGCGGCCCCACTTGGTTTGTGGGGCATAGATGTTAATAAGCCGGAGCTCCTGTCCCTTCATGAGGACATCTAAGATCAGGCACCTCCCCATTTCTAACTCAATAACCCGTCTGCATTCAACCGGAGCGGTAAAAAGGACCGCCACCCCACTATACGGCTCAGCCGCAAGAGACCAGTGGGAAAGCCCGCACCTCCACTCTCTCCTGGCTTTTACCAGGGAGGCTAGATCTGACAACCTGGTCTCCTGCAGATACAAAATATCGGCTTCAACACGGCCGAGAAAATCAAAGGCTGCGAATCTAGCCGTATCAGACTTTATACTGGCACAGTTAATAGATGCCAGCGTCAATGGGGTGAGTGCCGCCATCATGGGTGATTGAGTTAGACGGCCCTAACCCCCTCACTTCTGTCTTTTCTTTACCCCCTCATCCCCAGACGAGGAGGCTTCTTTCTCTTTTAGCCTTTTTTTAGACTCTGATTGGTCCATTTTTGAATCCCCATCTCCGTCTGGCTCTGGTTTGGCCCCATCCCCTGAGGAAATTGCCCCATCAGGACAGGGCCCAGTTCCCCCCGGAGGCTCCCCCACTTCAGGTACCCCATCCTCGACCACCCCCTCCAAAGAGGGGGAGGAGATGTCATCAAGGACAGAGAACCGGTTAGACAGATCAATCAGAGGGGGGGCAGGTAGGCTTCCGCTTGGGACCTGGTCCGTAGCACGGGGACTAGAGGGCTCCGACCTCTTCTTTCCCCTTTTATTGCCCTTCTTTTTTGGCCGCTCTTCACCCTCCTCATCCACACTTTCAAAGTGGGAGGAATCGGAAAGATCGGCCTTGCTGCCCTCTTCTCCACAGATTCTCCTCGCTTCCTCCTCCAGCACATTTTCCTCCAGGGCCTCAGCAGTTTCAGGACTAACCTCTGGAGCAGGGTCAGAAGCTACCCCTGCCACATGGGAACTCTCCAGTTCCCTGCTCCTTCTGCGATTAGCCTCCCGCCTCAGCTTGGCGGGACTTTTCCTCTTCACTGACCCTGTTGCACCTTCACCCGCACTCGTGCCATCCCCAGCTGAGGCAACATTACTGCTCTCCCCAGCCAAGGTGACAGTTGCCCGGGCAAAAGCGCTAGGACAACGGCTGAAAGGGTGTCCTAAGACACCACACAGATGACACCGGATCTGCCTACAGGATGCGGCAAGATGACCTACCCCACCGCACAGTGCACAGACCTGCACGGTACAAGCTGCGCTAAAGTGGGTGGGGCTGCCACATCTGTGACAGACCTTGGGCTGCCCCTGGTAGAAAACTTGGATTCTGTCTCTCCCAAGAAAAGCAGCTGATGGGATGTGGGCAACAGTGCTCCCCGAACGCTTCAGTTTGACGGAAAACGTCCAGGCCCCAGACCAGATCCCATGTTCGTCATAGTTCTTTTTTGGCATGTCCGTCACATCCCCATATCGGCTGAGCCAGGTCATGATGTCATAGCAAGATAGTGACTCGTTACGTGTCAATACGGTCACTTTCTTGGCCAGATTCTGACGGGATATCGCCTTTACGGCGAAATCCCGCCAGCCGGGCTCACTCTTCACCACCTCATAGTTCGACCAGAAGAGTTCCAAACCCTCCCGCCGAACGAAGCTGATGTCAAATTCGGAAGTACCGTAGGGGTGGATCAGGGCAAAGATGTCACTTGCCCTGAATTCCATCCGGAGGAGGAGCTCAACCACCTTACCCCGAGGCGGACATGCATCTTCGCCCCTCCACACTAAACGGACCACATTCCTACGGCCACTTTCCTGCCCGGATGTCGGGAGGGACCAGACCACCTCCCCGTTTTGTTCTCGGAAGGCGCCTAAGCCGTGTCTTTCTATCCAAAAAGACAGGTCAACCTCACCCCTCCCCTCTACATGGATTGACCTGTCTCCCCTACGTAGAGCCTCCAGGAGGCGCTGTTGCAAGTGACCCCCAGAGCCAGATGGAGATGGGGATCCCCCTGATCCCCCGGCAGTGACTCTGGCATAGCTTCTGGGAGAAGCAGCCACTACCGGGGGGGCAGTCGAACCAGGACCTGACCCAGATCCCAAACCAGGACCCTTGTTCTTAGCTGAGGTGTCAGTCAAACCTCTCTCTGGCATTCCACTACCACTCCTCACCTGCATTCCACTTGCACCCCTCTCTTGCACTCCACTTACACCCCTCTCTTGCACTCCACTTGTACCCCTCTCTTGCACTCCACTTGTACCCCTCTCTTGCACTCCACTTGTACCCCTCTCTTGCACTCCACTTGCACCCCTCTCTTGCACTCCACTTGCACCCCTCTCTTGCACTCCACTTGCACCCCTCTCTTGCACTCCCCTTGCACCCCTCTCTTGCACTCCCCTTGCACCTCTCTCTTGCACCGAACTTGCACACCCCTCATCCACACTGCTACTACAACTCCTCCCATGCGCACTACCATAACTCACACTCTGGACATTACCATTTTTCCACACATTTTTGCTCTCACTTTCACTCTTGCTTACACTCTGTATATTACAGGCTGGGCTGGCTGGGTCTATTGCATTATGTATAAGGGTCGCCGGTTTCAGGACTAAGGTTGCATTTCCAGTCTTCTGGGGTGCAGACACAGGCTCCGCCTCTGATATGGATGGCACCGCCCCCTCACACGAAGTCATGGATTTTGGCAGGAGCTGTCCCTCCGGACGCACTCCTGCCCCGCCTACTGCAGCTGACGTGCAGGGAACCTCCCCCTTTACAGGTGAGTGCCCCGCAGTGCCAGAAACGGTACCAACCGCACATAGGGGACCGCCCCCTGAACCACCAAGGTCTGGTGCCCGGACACTCCCCCCCCTCACAGGGGAGTGCCCTGCAGCGCCAGGACTTGTACCGCTCACTTCAACCCGGGGACCGCCCCCTGAACGGGAGAAACTGCCGCCATTTTCTGGTGCCTGGACACCCTCCCCCCTCACAGGAGGGTGCCCTTTTTTTTCTATAGCACCCGCGGCCATTTTGGGTGCACTACTGTATCCCCCATGCTGGCCCCGCTCCACTACAGAAACGGGGTCTGGCAGATTGGGGGACCCAGCACCCTGAGCTGACTTCTCAGCCGACCCAGGTTGCTGGAAAGAAGAAAATACAAATTTCACTCCTTGTGCCTTCTTCCTCTTCTTGCCCTTCACTTTCTTCCTCTTCCCCTTCTCTTCTGGGCCCAAATCATCACCAAAAGTGAAGTTCTCCAGACGGGTGGGGGACTCCTGCATAACAATCGCACGCAGGAGACCCCCATCTGCCGAGCCGCTGCAATCACTACAGTCACTGCCATCCTCATCGTCCTCACTGGAGGGAGGTAAGGCCACCTGAGCCGGGTTTATGTAGTCCATACTGAGGGTAAGTGGGGGGTCTGGGGTAACAGTGGTGGTGGTACAAACAGAACCCGTGTCCATATCCCCCTCACTCACATCCCCCTCCTCACCTCCCTCCATCTCCTCCTCCTCCTCACTCTCATCTTGGTGACTTTCTTTTTCTGCACCTCTGGAGACCCCCTTTTTGGGGAACCTCTCCTCATTAAGTATCTTCTCGCTGAAGAAGCCGGCTCCAGCCACAATGTCCGCTCTCAGCTGAACAATCTCCTCCACCTCTTTCTTTAATGCTCTCACCTTTGCAGTGAACGCTGCTCTCTTGCCCTTGGCTGCTGTATCCGCCTGGTAAGTTGCAAACTTAATGTCTTCTCTTAGACCTCGTAGCTGTTTCCCAAGCTGTTCATATTGGGCCATCTTTGCCTGGATTCTAGATCCGAAAGTCTCCAGGGATTCCCTTGGCTCCTTTACCCCCCATTGCTGGGGTTGTGAGGAGCCTGAGGTAGAAGCCTTCACTCCACTCCTCTGCCTGGATGAGCTTCTTTTCCCAGAGGAACTTTTGCTGGAAGCCTTGCAGCTCCCAGCTGGGGATGGGGGAGGGGGCCCCACATGGCGATGGGCCCTGGTGGATCGTCTCACCCCATCCTGGCTGCTGGCCATCGCATTTTCCTTTGCACCCCCCGCCGGCCGGGTACGGGGAGTGCAAGATGAAGCCTCCTGGGGCTCCATAGCAGGAAAACCCTCCACCCAGGTATCTGCCACACACCTGGGGAGGGGCGGATGGAAATCACTGCTTCACTGGAAGAGTCTGGAAGTAACAGGAGCTCAGACACACCCAACCTCTCTCCAGAGCTGTACTCACTATTCTGCTGGTGAGGTCACTGTGTACATACATTACATTACTTATCCTGTACTGATCCTGAGTTATATCCAGTATTATACTCCAGAGCTGGACTCGCTATTCTGCTGGTGAGATCACTGTGTACATACATCACATTACTTATCCTGTACTGATCCTGCTGGCGAGGTCACTGTGTACATACATCACATTACTTATCCTGTACTGATCCTGAGTTATATCCTGTACTATACCCCAGAGCTGTACCCACTATTCTGCTGGTGAGGTCACTGTGTACATACATTACATTACTTATCCTGTACTGATCCTGAGTTATATCCTGTAAATCTTTTATTAAAATTTTAAACATAACAATAAATACAGAACATATCAATATAATGAATCATTAAACCAACACCATAGCATAAAATACAACACCGGTCCACCCCACACTCATTCCTCCACACAAAGAAATATATACAATATTTACAAGACATTTTCCTATAATACCCATACCATACTAATAAACTATATACACTACTATTAAATGTGAATTCCCTGGCACAGTTGCAATGCCAAAAAACAAATAATTAAGCAAAACCCAACACCAAAATGAATAATAACAACAACAACAATAATAATATATACATACAAAAATAATGCAAACTAGCGCTAACCAAATAACAGCACTTTGTTTTTTTGGCCCTGAGCTGGTGCCGCATTCCATGCCCCCAGTACAGGTTACCAGATGTCCATAAACCAGTCCAGGATTTTCTGTATATATATATGTAAAAGTCCCATAGAACCCCCCCCCCCCCCCCTTTAACCCACCACCCTAAACCAAACCCCAGGTGGCATCACACAATATATACAATATAGACAGTACATAAAATATACACCGACTAACCATATATACAGTACATTACAACAATAAATACCATAACAAATACATATAAGACTAAAAACCAAACAACAAAGAGGCTTTTCAGCCACACAAACCTCTAAAGCCCAAGCTCAGTGCCTGCAAGCCCTATATTACCATATACATACAGCACAAAACAAAAAGACTAATGTGCCAGCATCAGCCCACCACCAGGGGGAGACAACAGGCTAAGGCACTTTAAAGGCAGAGCCCCTCCACAGACGAGAAGCCCTGCCAGCACCCAGCCTCTCGTACTCCAGAGAACGCACCTTCACCAGGTCACCCAGTATGTTCCTAACCACCTCATCCATAGGGAGGATTTTACGCTACTAAACACTGTGCGTTCCACGTGTAGTACCTGACCACTGAGCTGACTAGGAATAAAGTGCACCGGTCCCAACCTCCAAGGTTTCTGAATGACCCATAGGCCCATTCCGCATAGGAGAGACTGGCCAGCCTAGGCCAACCAATGGAAGTGCCCACCCTGTTGTAAACCTCTATGTTAAAGGGACAATGAAGCGGAAAATGCTCCATGCTTTCTGGCATGCCTCCACACTCCTCGCGGGGACATCCCTGGTCCTCAGAGCTCCTGCACTTCAGATTGTCCCTCACACACAGTTTCCCATGGAAGCAGCGCCAAGCCCCAAAAAATCACAGGGATCCTGATAGAATTCAGAAGCCCTAAACCAGCCTCCAGATCCCGACTTTGGCAATCCTTGAGCACCAATGGCCTCTGGAAATGAGAAGACAGGATCCTTTTGTCAAGGAATTTCCTCGACAGAGTCTTAATCTCCCACATCCCCAGACCCCACCGATGAATAACCTTCAGAACTGGGGTAGCATAAGCCGGGAGATGCCAGCTTCTGAGCGACGATCTTAAGCCTGCTGTCCCAGGTTTGCTTGGGGTAATCCCCTTGGCCAAATTCGATGCCGAGAACTTTTGCAGATTCCTGTGGCTCTGGAAAGGCGTCCAGGAGATCAAAACCAGGATCTCCCCCTCCCAGCCATAGACTCTCACACTTATCCCGGTTAATCTTGGACCCAGTTGCCTCCAAGTAGTGGTCCACCTCTGACATCACCCATTGGCCCTCCTCTTGTGAGGAGACAAACACGGTGATATCATTGGCATACTCTACCACCCTTAGAGTGGAATCCAGCACCACCAGGTCCATTCTCACCCCCGCCAACGGTCCACAATCAATGCTCCTAAGGCAAGGACCAATTACAAACATGCTGAGGACATCCCTGACAGATGCCAAATCAAACCTCAAAAGAGCGGCCAATCCAACCATTCACAAGTGGGAAACTCTCTGCCGCTACATACAAGGTCCATGCTCGATGTTTTCCAGCATGCCTCCACACTCCTCGCGGGGACATCCCCGGTCCTCAGAGCTTCTGCACTTCAGATTGTCCCTCACACACAGTTTCCCATGGAAGCAGGGCTAAGTCAAGTCCTAAAACATCACAGGGATCCTGATAGAATACAGAAGTCCTAAACCAATCTTCAGATCCCGACTTGGACAATCCTTGAGCGCCAATGGCCTCCGCAAATGAGAAGACAGGACCCTCTTGTCAAGGAATTTCTTCAACTAATCTCCCACATCCCCAGACCCCACCGACGAATAACCTTCAGAACCGGGGTAGCGTAAGCCGGGAGATGTCCGTGTGGTGTGCAAAGATCCTTCACTTGCCCTCCTGTCTCCCATTCCTGGAAGAAAGGCCAAAACCATCCCCAACAGGAGGATACCCACGGAGGAGCCCCCTACAGGAGGATACCCACGGTGGAGCCCTCTCTTTTCAGAGGTTTGCAATATTGGTCTTGAGAAAAGTATTCACTAAGAATACCACAGGGTTGACCATACACAACAGTCTCCTCGTACTGTAAGTAACCTCCCTCTTCACTAGGTTCAGTCTATTCCCCCATAACATTTGGAAGAACACACTGTAGACCCAGGTCCAGAGAGGCTCTGGCAACATGCATACACTGCCCAGATATATCAGCAAAGGAAGCAGGAAAGTTTTCATCTGGTTAACCCTTTCCCTGAGGGTCAAAGACCAAAACTTGCACTGATTCACCTTCTGAGCAATGATCTTAAGCCTGCTGTCCCAGTTTTGTTTGGGGTAATCCCCTTGGCCAAATTCGATGCTGAGAACTTTTGCAGATTCCTGGGGCTCTGGAAAGGTGTCCGGGAGATCAAAACCAGGATCTCCCCCTCCCTGCCAGAGACTTTCCCACTTATCCTGGTTGATCTTGGAACTAGTTGCCTCCAAGTAGCGGTCCACCTCTGACATCACCCATTGGCCCTCCTCTTGTGAGGAGACAAACACGGTGATATCATTGGCATACTCTACCACCGTTAGAGTGGAATCCGGCATCACCAGGTCCATTCTCACCCCCGCCAATGGTCCACAATCAATCCTCCTAAGGAAAGGATCAATTACAAACATCCTGAGGACAACCCTGACAGATGTCAAACCCAACCTCAAAGGAGCAGCCAATCCAACCATTCACAAGTGGGAAACTCTCTGCCTCTACATACAAGGTCTTTAGCCAATCTACAACCAATCCCCTTCCCCCCCCCCCATAACTCCATCAAACGATGTTGCCTGATCCAAGGACAGCAAGTACCCCTTCCAGTTGCCAACCCTACCCTGCTCTACTGCCTCCCAGACACTGAGCACAGCACTAAATGTACTGCAGCCCGGAATAGAGCAATGCTGAGCCCTTAAAGGAGACGGCATGCAAACTTCAGCTGGTTAAATAGCACTTCTGCCAGAATTTTTCTGTCCGCATAGAGAAGCCCTATTCTCAATCATTTTGTCCAGCCCCTGTTTGGAGTTTGGTGACATTATGTCCAATTAGCTTTTTTTTCCTCCCTTTTTTAGTTTAGTTCCAATACACACAAAGGGAATAAACATGTGTAGAGCAAAACATGTGTTACTGCAATCCTTTCCTGTGAGGAATACTTCATTATATAGAAGAATTTCAGGGGGGACAACATTTACGGCCATAACTGTATAATGGCAAAAAGAAACAAAACAAATTAGGAGTTCAATGTGATCAGTACCAGCTGCCTTATGGTTCTTGATAAAGTTCTGATAACTATTCCAGCCTAGAACATACGATTTCTTGGTATTGGTAGCCAGAGAATCCCTGATAAGACCCTCTGCCAGTTTTTTGTACACTCTTAATCCAACATTAAGGCGGTGACTGCTGGGACCGGCCTGCCCACCAAGTCTGCTTCCCGCATAACCAGAAAGAAAATTGAATATTTCATCCTGGATAGAGCAACAACTGTGATATTCTTAGACACCTGAATATGCACCGCCACATAGTGAAATTTATTACACAAAGCTAACCACACCAACCTTCTTAGAAACGTCATAACCAACTCTGACTTGGACCGACCTTTGTTTAAAATTTCTACCGTGGCTTGATTATCCAAAACGAACATGACAGTTTTATGGACCCAAGTATGCCCCCATACCAATGCAGCTGCCACCACCGGAAATATTTCAAAAGCAGCCGAAGACTGTCTAAAACCAGAAAAGTACTTAAAGGGGTACTCTGCTGCTCAGCGTTTGGGACAAACTGTTCCGAATTCTGGCAACGGGAGCTCGTTTCGTCATAGCCCCAACCCCTCATGATGTCACACTCCGCCCTTTCAATGCAAGTCTATGGGAGGGGGCGTGACAGCTGTCACGCCCCCTCCCATAGACTTGCATTGAGGGGGTGGGGGCATGATGTCATGAGGGGGCGGAGCTATGAGAACACGAGCTACCGGAGCCGACTCCGGCATTCGGAACAGTTTGTTCTAAATAATGAGCAGCGGAGTACCCCTTTAACCTGATCTGGCCATACATCTGCTACCCATTGGCTGCTATATATTGCTGCAAACCCTGTGCCTGATGAAGCGTCAGTAAAAACCTTCGGAGAGGAGTCCGATACTGCTGGTAGAAAAAATTCTATGCCGTTCCAGTCATTGAGAAAGTGCTGCCATATTGCTAAATCTGACCTAGCAGGTGCCCCATGGGAAATTAAACTGTCCTGATTTGATGCTGTGGACAATAATTCGAGCAACCTGGAAATAAATGACCTCCCCTGCGGTATGATTCTCATTGCGAACACTAGCATCCTTAAGAGAGACTGTAGCTCTGCCTTCTTACCTACCTGAGATCTATTGAAATTCGCTATGGTCTCTCTGATTAATTTGTCCTGTGGCCACCTGGCCTCCATCTTTACCGTGTCTAGAACTATACCCAGGAAGGTTAAGACATGAGAAGGGTCTTCTATCTTTGTTGGTGAGACCGGGACCCTTGGCTACTGGAACAAGCTGAGTAAGTCAGACAATGGATGAGGAACTGCTGCTGATTCTTCAAGTAACAAGAAGTCATCTAAATAATGACAAGCTTACACCCCACTACATTCTCTAGGATCCATTGGAGGGCTATGGCAATTTGGTCGAATAACCACGGGCTGCTCTTGGATCCGAAGGTCAACTTGACCACAAAATAATATAACCCCTCCCACTTTACCCACTACCATTGCCACAAATCCCTTTTTACCGGTAATGGCTTAAAAGCGTCGGCAATGTCCTCTTTTGACAACCAGGCCCCTTGACCCAGTTCTGCACCGCTTCATCAATTGAAGCGAACCTCATGCTGAACTCTTCTGAGGGGATCAGTGAATATAAACTGGGAATAATAGAGGAATGAGGCGCTGACAAGTCATAGATTAATCTCTCCTTTTTATTACATTTTCCAGAGACTTTACCAATTAGACTGACCCTCCAGGAGGAGAACGGTAACGTAATAAATGGACCAATCATGAATCCCTTCTCGACTTTGGATGTTCAGCAACATTGCTACTGTGACTGGATCATTGACTGCAGATAGGAGGTTCTTGCACTCGTAAGTGCTTTGTGGTAGTGTTACTAGGCCTGTGTGAAAGCCAGTAGTGAAGCCCTCCAGTAACCATTGAACCCACTCAGGCTCAGGATGGGAGCTCAATAAGCACCCAAGAACATTGACCTCCACCAAGCCTAGTCAGGACTGTGTATTTCTTTGAGTACAGGCTGACCGAGGATATGCTCTAAAGCAGTTGAAGCAGATGTGCAGCGGCCTGCACTGACTGTAACTGCAGTTGAATAGGTTAAAGTTATTACATATCTGGTTGTGACCTAGGAATCTAATCGGCCTACCCAGCCTATGTACTATGCTGTCGGCTCTTTGGCCTGACGGGCCCGCAACAGCTGGACCTCTGGAGGTAGCCGCTTGCTCCTTTGCCAACTGACACCATGATGTCGAGTGAGAAATGTATTGACAATACCCACATGCTGGGGCTTTTAACCCAGCAAAATGCCTGCAGAACAGACCGTTATCGATGTTCGCCCAGTTTAGCTCTTTGTTATGCTGAACCAAAGCTGCCACTCTTTTGAAGGTAAACGACTTGTGATAGTCATAAAAAGTATTTCCGCCATACTACATGCTTAAATCCGCTACGTTAAACAATTAAGTATCCAACTCTTGACGTCTCTCTGGTTTCACAGAAAACACTACGTCACAGAAAAAGCTAAAAGCTACCACAAACTCAGAGACGCTCAGCTTCCTAATTAGTCTGGCATCTTTGCTTTTAAACATCACTGTAACCTCCCCACAGGTCACCGTTTTCGTATCTGAGATATCATGAGATGCAATCAACAGAGCGGCTAAATTGACATCCTTTCCTTCTATGATATCCTTCCTTAGATTGGAAGGTACAAAAAAGTGGGTGCAATGTCTAGATCCATTGCCAGCGTTCCTGTGGTTTGAGCACTTGAAGTGGAAGCCACCGGCGCTCAGGGTGGACTCACAACCTGCTGGACTGTTGGCATAGACATAACAGCAAGTACCACGGGCACAGTATTAGGGGCAGCCCTATCCCTTTCCAGAGATTCCACTCTGAATTGGAACCAGCCATAGACCACAGCATGGAGCTCATCATCTGAAGGATCTGGCCAAGCTGATTACTCCCCCCAGCCTCAGACTCAAAATCCCCACTAGGGCCTGCCAGGGGGTTATCAGTAAGTAACTTGTACAATTCGGCCGCTCTAGCAGTTGCCACAAAAGGCACTACCCTTCTGCGCAACTCCTCCATAATTTTGGGAATTGTCCACATGCGATAAGACGAGACACTTCCTCTACCCAAAGCCCTTGGTGGAGTCTCCGGAACCGACAAAGTCTAATCAATATCCGAAGCATGCGACATGCTGCCCAACAACCTGATACTGACTCTAGAAACACAAAAAGCAAAGTCACCAAGAGCTATGCCCTGAAAGGAAAAGGACTGGAATTACTAAGATATATCGTATTGATAAATCGTACTGAAAGTTGATTGCAATGAAAGCTATGAAGCAATTGGGTAACAGTGACTGTGTGCTTGACATGAAAGTCCCTACTAGGAATGTATGAGTGAGGATGTAACGTATGCCTTTGAAGAGTGTCGACTGAGAATATCCATGATATATATCTATATATTTTTTTCTCGTTATTATTATTATTGTTAACATATTATGCCTTTGACTGAGTTATTGCTCTGAAGACATGACAGTAACAATAAGCAAGTAACTTCCATCTGAATGTGAGTCAGGTATAATGGGTAAGTCACTTATACTATAACTACGTAAACGATATTGCTCTGAAGACGTGTCAGTAACAACATGATGCAAGTAACTTCCACCTGAACGTGTGTCAGGTATGATGGCAGGTCAGCTGTGCTGGAGCTACGTAAGCGGTATTACTCTGAAAGCGTGTCAGTAACAACATGATGTGAGTGACTAACACCTGAAAATGAGTTAGTTATGATGGCCAAGATATTTGCTTTTTTTTTTTTTTGTTATGAAACTATGTGAGGATATATACAGAATATAGCCGGGGATGGTAATCATAAATGGCAGCCTCAAAATAAATGACCTCCCCTGCGGTATGATTCTCGGTGCGAACACTAGCATCCCTAAGAGAGACTGTAGCTCTGCCTTCTTACCTACCTGAGATCTATTGAAATTCGCTATGGTCTCTCTGATTAATTTGTCCTGTGGCAACCTGGCCTCCATCTTTACCGTGTCTAGAACTATACCCAGGAAGGTTAAGACATGAGAAGGGTCTTCTATCTTTGTTGGTGAGACTGGGACCCTTGGCTACTGGAACAAGCTGAGTAAGTCAGACAATGGATGAGGAACTGCTGCTGATTCTTCAAGTAACAAGAAGTCATCTAAATAGTGAATGACATGCTTACACCCCACTACATTCTCTAGGATCCATTGGAGGGCTATGGCAATTTGGTCGAATAACCACGGGCTGCTCTTGGATCCGAAGGTCAACTTGACCACAAAATAATATAACCCCTCCCACTTTACCCAATACCATTGCCACAAATCCCTTTTTACCGGTAATGGCTTAAAAGCGTCGACAATGTCCTCTTTTGACAACCAGGCCCCTTGACCCAGTTCTGCACCGCTTCATCAATTGAAGCGAACCTCATGCTGAACTCTTCTGAGGGGATCAGTGAATATAAACTGGGAATAATAGAGGAATGAGGCGCTGACACGTCATAGATTAATCTCTTCTTTTTATTAGATTTTCCAGAGACTTTACCAATTAGGCTGACCCTCCAGGAGGAGAACGGTAACGTAATAAATGGACCAATCATGAATCCCTTCTCCTCTTCTATGTTCAGCAACATTGCTACTGTGACTGGATCACTGACTGCAGATAGGAGGTTCTTGCACTCGTAAGTGCTTTGTGGTAGTGCTACTAGGCCTGTGTGAAAGCCAGTAGTGAAGCCCTCCAGTAACCATTGAACCCACTCAGGCTCAGGATGGGAGCTCAATAAGCACCCAAGAATATTGACCTCCACCACGCCTAGTCAGAACTGTGTATTTCTTTGAGTACAGGCTGACCGAGGATATGCTCTAAAGCAGTTATCTGTTATGCTGAACCAATGCTGCCACTCTTTTGAAGGTAAACGACTTGTGATAGTCATAAAAAGTATTTCCGCCATACTACATGCTTAAATCCGCTACGTTAAACAAGTAAGTATCCAACTCTTGACGTCTCTGGTTTCACAGAACACACTACCTCACGGAACAAGCTAAAAGCTACCACAAACTCAGAGACGCTCAGCTTCCTAATTAGTCTGGCATCTTTGCTTTTAAACATCACTGTAACCTCCCCACAGGTCACCGTTTTCGTATCTGAGATATCATGAGATGCAATCAACAGAGCGGCTAAATTGACATCCTTTCCTTCTATGATATCCTTCCTTAAATTGGAAGGTACAAAAAAAGTGGGAGCAACGTCTAGATCCATTGCCAGCGTTCCTGTGGTTTGAGCACTTGAAGTCGAAGCCACCGGCGCACAGGGTGGACTCACAACCTGCTGGACTGTTGGCATAGACATAACAGCAAGTACCACGGGCACAGTATTAGGGGCAGCCCTATCCCTTTCCAGAGATTCCACTCTGAATTGGAACCAGCCATAGACGACAGCATGGAGCTCATCATCTGAAGGATCTGGCCAAGCTGATTACTCCCCCCAGCGTCAGACTCAAAATCCCCACTAGGGCCTGCCAGGGGGTTATCAGTAAGTAACTTGTACAATTCGGCTGTTCTAGCAGTTGCCACAAAAGGCACTACCCTTCTGCGCAACTCCTCCATAATTTTGGGAATTGTCCACATGCGATAAGACGAGACACTTCCTCTACCCAAAGCCCTTGTACTATATACTTGTATTATACTATAACTACGTAAACGATATTGCTCTGAAGACGTGTCAGTAACAACATGATGCAAGTAACATCAACCTGAAAATGTGTCAGGTATGAAGGACAAGTCACTTATGCTATAAACTACATAAACATGATTGTTCTGAAATCGTGTCAGTAACAACATGATGTGAGTGACTACCACCTGAATGTGTGTCAGGTATGATGGCAAGTCAGCTGTTCTGGAGCTACGTAAGCGGTATTACTCTGAAAGCGTGTCAGTAATATGATGTGAGTGATTAACACCTGAAAATGAGTTAGTTATGATGGCCAAGATATTAGCTTTTTTTTTTGTTATGAAACTATGTGAGGAGATATACAGAATATAGCCGGGGATGGTAATCATAAATGGCAGCCTCAAAATAAATGACCTCCCCTGCGGTATGATTCTCATTGCGAACACTAACATCCCTAAGAGAGACTGTAGCTCTGCCTTCTTACCTACCTGAGATCTATTGAAATTCGCTATGGTCTCTCTGATTAATTTGTCCTGTGGCCACCTGGCCTCCATCTTTACCGTGTCTAGAACTATACCCAGGAAGGTTAAGACATGAGAAGGGTCTTCTATCTTTGTTGGTGAGACTGGGACCCTTGGCTACTGGAACAAGCTGAGTAAGTCAGACAATGGATGAGAAACTGCTGCTGATTCTTCAAGTAACAAGAAGTCATCTAAATAATGACAAGCTTACACCCCACTACATTCTCTAGGATCCATTGGAGGGCTATGGCAAGTTGGTCGAACAACCACGGGCTGCTCTTGGATCCGAAGGTCAACTTGACCGCAAAATAATATAACCCCTCCCACTTTACCCAATACCATTGCCACAAATCCCTTTTTACCGGTAATGGCTTAAAAGCGTCGGCAATGTCCTCTTTTGACAACCAGGCCCCTTGACCCAGTTCTGCACCGCTTCATCAATTGAAGCGAACCTCATGCTGAACTCTTCTGAGGGGATCAGTGAATATAAACTGGGAATAATAGAGGAATGAGGCGCTGACAAGTCATAGATTAATCTCTTCTTTTTATTACATTTTCCAGAGACTTTACCAATTAGACTGACCCTCCAGGAGGAGAACGGTAACGTAATAAATGGACCAATCATGAATCCCTTCTCGACTTTGGATGTTCAGCAACATTGCTACTGTGACTGGATCATTGACTGCAGATAGGAGGTTCTTGCACTCGTAAGTGCTTTGTGGTAGTGTTACTAGGCCTGTGTGAAAGCCAGTAGTGAAGCCCTCCAGTAACCATTGAACCCACTCAGGCTCAGGATGGGAGCTCAATAAGCACCCAAGAACATTGACCTCCACCACGCCTAGTCAGGACTGTGTATTTCTTTGAGTACAGGCTGACCGAGGATATGCTCTAAAGCAGTTGAAGCAGATGTGCAGCCGCCTGCACTGACTGTAACTGCAGTTGAATAGGTTAAAGTTATTACATATCTGGTTGTGACCTAGGAATTTAATCGGCCTACCCAGCCTATGTACTATGCTGTCGGCTCTTTGGCCTGACGGGCCTGCAACAGCTGGACCTCTGGAGGTAGCCGCTTGCTCCTTTGCCAACTGACACCATGATGTCGAGTGAGAAATGTATTGACAATACCCACATGCTGGGGCTTTTAACCCAGCAAAATGCCTGCAGAACAGACCGGTATCGATGTTCGCCCAGTTTAGCTCTCTGTTATGCTGAACCAAAGCTGCCACTCTTTTGAAGGTAAACGACTTGTGATAGTCATAAAAGTATTTCCGCCATACTACATGCTTAAATCCGCTACGTTAAACAAGTAAGTATCCAACTCTTGACGTCTCTCTGGTTTCACAGAACACACTACCTCACGGAACAAGCTAAAAGCTACCACAAACTCAGAGACGCTCAGCTTCCTAATTAGTCTGGCATCTTTGCTTTTAAACATCACTGTAACCTCCCCACAGGTCACCGTTTTCGTATCTGAGATATCATGAGATGCAATCAACAGAGCGGCTAAATTGACATCCTTTCCTTCTATGATATCCTTCCTTAAATTGGAAGGTACAAAAAAAGTGGGTGCAATGTCTAGATCCATTGCCAGCGTTCCTGTGGTTTGAGCACTTGAAGTGGAAGCCACCGGCGCTCAGGGTGGACTCACAACCTGCTGGACTGTTGGCATAGACATAACAGCAAGTACCACGGGCACAGTATTAGGGGCAGCCCTATCCCTTTCCAGAGATTGCAGTCTGAATTGGAACCAGCCAAAGACGACAGCATGGAGCTCATCATCTGAAGGATCTGGCAAAGCTGATTACTCCCCCCAGCCTCAGACTCAAAATCCCCACTAGGGCCTGCCAGGGGGTTATCAGTAGGTAACTTGTACAATTCGGCCGTTCTAGCAGTTGCCACAAAAGGCACTACCCTTCTGCGCAACTCCTCCATAATTTTGGGAATTGTCCACATGCGATAAGACGAGACACTTCCTCTACCCAAAGCCCTTGATGGAGTCTCCGGAACCGACAAAGTCTAATCAATATCCAAAGCATGCAACATGCTGCCCGACAACCTGATACTGACTCTAGAAACACAAAAAGCAACGTCACCAAGAGCTATGCCCTGAAAGGAAAAGGACTGGAATTACTAAGATATATCGTATTGATAAATCGTACTGAAAGTTGATTGCAATGAAAGCTATGAAGCAATGGGGTAACAGCGACTGTGTGCTTGACATGAAAGTCCCTACTAGGAATGTATGAGTGAGGATGTAACGTATGCCTTTGAAGAGTGTCGACTGAGAATATCCATGATATATATCTATATATATATTTTTTCGTTATTATTATTATTGTTAACATATTATGCCTATGACTGAGGTATTGCTCTGAAGACATGACAGTAACAATAAGCAAGTAACTTCCATCTGAATGTGAGTCAGGTATAATGGGTAAGTCACTTATACTATAACTACGTAAATGATATTGCTCTGAAGACGTGTCAGTAACAACATGATGCAAGTAACTTCCACCTGAAAATGTGTCAGGTATGAAGGACAAGTCACTTATGCTATAAACTTCATAAACATGATTGTTCTGAAAGCGTGTCAGTAACAATATGATGTGAGTGACTACCACCTGAATGTGTGTCAGGTATGATGGCAAGTCAGCTGTTCTGGAGCTACGTAAGCGGTATTGCTCTGAAAGCGTGTCAGTAACAACATGATGTGAGTGACTACCACCTGAACGTGTGTCAGGTATGATGGCAAGTCAGCTGTGCTGGAGCTACGTAAGCGGTATTGCTCTGAAAGCGTGTCAGTAACAACATGATGTGAGTGACTACCACCTGAACGTGTGTCAGGTATGATGGCAAGTCAGCTGTACTGGAGCTACGTAAGCGGTATTGCTCTGAAAGCGTGTCAGTAACAACATGATGTGAGTGACTACCACCTGAACGTGTGTCAGGTATGATGGCAAGTCAGCTGTACTGAAGCTACGTAAGCGGTATTGCTCTGAAAGCGTGTCAGTAACAACATGATGTGAGTGACTACCACCTGAACGTGTGTCAGGTATGATGGCAGGTCAGTTGTACTGGAGCTACGTAAGCGGTATTGCTCTGAAAGCGTGTCAGTAACAACATGATGTGAGTGACTAACACCTGAAAATGAGTTAGTTATGATGGCCAAGATATTTGCTTTTTTTTTTTTAAACTATGTGAGGAGATATACAGAATATAGCCGGGGATGGTAATCATAAATGGCGGACATGACTGCGTGCTGATACATACAGACAGAAGAGTGTTTAGCTAAAACTATATAAGAATCGACTGTGATGAATTCAACTTCAACCTGGACCTGGCGCCCGGCAAGCAGAAACTACTGTATTTACCTTGTAATTACATAGTTACATATAGTTACATAGTTAGTACCGTCGAAAAGAGACATATGTCCATCAAGTTCAACCAGGGAATTGAAGGGTAGGGGTGTGGCGCGATATTGGGGAAGGGATGGGATTTTATATTTGAATATGTATGTATGTATATATATATATATTATTATTTTTTTTATTAAACACACCTGTATTAGGTAAAACGTTGGCAATGAATACCGTCCCAGAACAGTCTGAACCACATGAATCCAAACAACCATGAGATAACAATAGCTGTCAGTATAGCCTCCACACCACCGATGACCAGCTGCCAGTGTGTTAAGCCCAAATTACACACGAACCCCCCCCCAACTGTGCCCCCCGAAAGAAATGCTCCCCAATTAACACTCCCTACTAAAAGCCTAGCCCAAAGACCTGTAGCCTGATATATCTTTATGTATTACCCCCCCCCCCCCACGCTGAGCTTGTACACTTTTACTTTAAATCCAGCGTAAACCCGCGCTAGCTGGCGCAGAGCCCGCAACCCTTCAGTGAGTTTAAAACCCTGCACTCCGCCGTGATATGAGGGAAGCAAACACCGCAGGACACCTCGTTGACAACGAGTTTTGGGTTTTGGACACATCAGATGACCGTTGCCTCACTGAGCTAGTAGCTTGCTTTATTGATGAAGGAATGCCGTTCCTAACCGCGGTACAAGCGCTGACGGCATATGTAATGCCAGACCATGTGACCAGCAGGCGTGGGGGAAGGCGCGGAGCCCCGCCCCCTGGTCCTGCACGGACCAAGCTACACTAGTGCTGCTGCGATCCCTGCTGACACCTATGCCGGAGCGGAGCTGAAAAGGGGCGGATCATAAAGGCGGAGGTAACATAGACATGTACGGAAAGCATGAGCATAATACACATCTATTAAACCACTCGGGCTGATCAGATAAGAACATACGAGTAGTAGTACCACTGACCGCCCGAACTTGGCAAACAGCCCAAGATAGCGACGCTACGGCGGGAAAACCAAAAAGCCATAGCAGGCTACAAATAACCACGCCGATACCGCCTATTAACAGAGTACCGACACTCACCTATCCTGGCCGAACACAAACCTCCTCGACCTCCGTACGTATAAGCAAGCAGGAGTGTTTCTGATAACGGAGGCAACACATGCCCCGGGGTAGAGGATTCTGGGCATTATATAGTACATGCCCCTCCCACAAACACAGCCCAGCGGGCTTAACCCCTTATCCAGGAATAGAAAACAGAGATAATTTATTTCTAAAACCGATCCCCCGTCTGTCTCTAGGTTGAGTGTGGTATTACAACTTGGCTCCATTCACTTCTATGGAACTGAGCTGCAGAACCACACCCAACCTGGAGACAGACAGGGAGTTTTTTTTTTTTTTTTTAAAGAAATTAGCTCTGTTTCTCCATTCCTGGATAACCCCTTTAAGCCATCTGGACCGGGTGACTCCTTGAGGGCAAGCGCATCTATCGCCATCCCGACTTCCTCTTTAAGGATCAAAAAGTCACTATTTCTGCTTGAGGAGTAATTGGGGGGTATTTATCAAAGGATTTATGGGGGTTTTTTTCATGTAACTTTGGCGCAATACTTTGGCGCAGTGTCTTTTTGCACCAAAGTTTGGCGCATCTTCTCCACTGTCATTTTTACAACTTTTTCAAAATCACACAGTCCTGTGTGTGATTTTAACTTTAGTCAATAATTCATCATTTGCGCCAATTTTGGCGCAAATACCGTTTTTTTTATGCAAATCCCCGACAAGAAATTTTGCACATGGAAAACACACTTATCAATGTCAGAAAATGTAAAGGCGTCAAAATACATAGCAGCGACTCCTCCGGGGCTGCGCAATACTATCCTGCGACATAGTTGTCTCTGAGGAACCTTCACCCTCCGTTGAGCCAGCATTGGACATGGCCGCACAGGCTCAGGAAAGGTAAGCACTAAAGCAGTGGTCTCCAACCTGCGGACCTCCAGATGTTGCAAAACTACAACTCCCAGCATGCCGACAGCCGTTGGCTGTCCGGGCATGCTGAGAATTGTAGTTTTGCAACATCTGGAGGTCCGCAGGTTGAAGACCACTGCACTAAAGTAACAAAACAAAAAAAACTACCCAAGTTGAAAATAAAATCCATTTCACATGGTGACTATAAACCCCACAAAGGAAAATAACTCATGTCACTTGCTGATATACTGCAGGGGGGACCCCGAAATGGCTGCACAATGGGTAAAATACGCGTCCTCTGTGGCGGTAAGTTCTGCGTAAAAGGCGCTGGGAACGGCTGATTTCAACATTTGAGCCAAAATTACTAACAACTTGCACCAAATGATAAATTTGGCGCATGTCCACGAAAGTGAAAAAAAAAAAGGGTAAAAAGAAAATGTCAACAGGCAAAATTGATATATACCCCCCAATGTGTCTATATATAAGAAGGGGAAGGAGGTCTAGAGTAGGGATCGACCGATTATCGGTATGGCCGATATTATCGCCGATAATCACGATTTTGGGCATTATCAGTATCGGCAATTACCTTGCCGATAAGCCGATAATGCCCCGCCCCCCGCACCGCCCCCACCGCACCGCGAACGACCCCCCCCGACCCGCCGCACCGTGTCGCACTCCCCATCGTAGTGCTGGGCGGTATACCAGTATGAACCGGATACCGTTTTTTTTCTCCCACGGTATGGATTTTTGCCCATACCGCTATACCAGTCGGGCCCCTCCCCCACCCTCCGAGTCAATAAAAAAAATTAAACTTACCCGTAATGGGGGTGGTCCGGGCCATCCATCCTTCCTGTAGTGTCCGGCGGCATTCCGGGTGGAGGGTGAACCGGTCCGGGCTGTCCTTCTTCTCCGGGGGTCCTCTTCTCCACTCCGGGCTGGCTCCGGCCTAGTACGCTGCATAGACGCCGCTGCGCAGTGACGCCCATGCGCAGAGACGCACCTGACGTCACGGTGTAGCGGCGTCTATGCAGCGTTACTATAAAATTACACAGATCACAACATAAAAGAATAATATAAAATTACACAGATCACAACATAAAAGAATAATATAAAATTACACAGATCACAACATAAAAGAATAATATAAAATTACACAGATCACAACATAAAAGAATAATATAAAATTACACAGATCACAACATAAAAGAATCATATAAAATTACACAGATCACAACATAAAAGAATAATATAAAATTACACAGATCACAACATAAAAGAATAATATAAAATTACACAGATCACAACATAAAAGAATAATATAAAATTACACAGATCACAACATAAAAGAATAATATAAAATTACACAGATCACAACATAAAAGAATAATATAAAATTACACAGATCACAACATAAAAGAATAATATAAAATTACACAGATAACAACATAAAAGAATAATATAAAATTACACAGATAACAACATAAAAGAATAATATAAAATTACACAGATAACAACATAAAAGAATAATATAAAATTACACAGATCACAACATAAAAGAATAATATAAAATTACACAGATCACAACATAAAAGAATAATATAAAATTACACAGATCACAACATAAAAGAATAATATAAAATTACACAGATCACAACATAAAAGAATAATATAAAATTACACAGATCACAGCATAAAAGAATCATATAAAATTACACAGATCACAACATAAAAGAATCATATAAAATTACACAGATCACAACATAAAAGAATCATATAAAATTACACAGATCACAACATAAAAGAATAATATAAAATTACACAGATCATAACATAAAAGAATAATATAAAATTACACAGATCACAACATAAAAGAATAATATAAAATTACACAGATCACAACATAAAAGAATAATATAAAATTACACAGATCACAACATAAAAGAATAATATAAAATTACACAGATCACAACATAAAAGAATAATATAAAATGTGCACTCTGGAAATTGGAGGAAGGGTGCAATAGTCTTGAGGCCCAAATTCTCCCTACATGACTGTGACATAGAGCGGACACAGCTGTCAGGACGACACATGTACCTGCTCAGGGACCCGGGTACAGACCTGGCGCACACTATACACAACATCTTCCAGAGCAACAGAGGAATTTTCTGCTAGCAGCTCTGGCGGTGGAATGGTAATATTGTTGTGCTCTGCTAGTGGCCCCCACCCGCGGTATATAATAACAGATGGCACTGAAAAGGCCGGGCACACCTGAATCCCACAGAAAAGGTAGGAGATCCCTCACCAGATGTGTGCCCACTGCCAGGCTTCCATCACTGTATCAGGGAACCAGAGAAAACACAAATATGACATTAAAGAGGATCAATCCCACATCGGTCCTGGAGGGTCTGACCAACGAAATACAGAACACAAGGAAACATGTATCCTATTCTCCATGTGTAACTTCAACACACAGTATATAAGATAACAGAGGCACCAGGTATATCAGGTTAAAGAGGCACCAGGTACTGTATATCGGGTTACAGAGGCACCAGGTAAATCGGGTTACAGAGGCACCAGGTAAATCGGGTTACAGAGGCACCAGGTAAATCGGGTTACAGGGGCACCAGGTATATCAGGTTAAAGAGGCACCAGGTACTGTATATCGGGTTACAGAGGCACCAGGTATATCAGGTTACAGAGGCACCAGGTAAATCGGGTTACAGGGGCACCAGGTATATCAGGTTAAAGAGGCACCAGGTACTGTATATCGGGTTACAGAGGCACCAGGTAAATTGAGTTACAGAGGCACCAAGTATGTCAGGTTACAGAGGCACCAGGTATATCGGGTTACAGAGGCACCAGGTATATTGGGTTACAGAGGCACCAAGTATGTCAGGTTACAGAGGCACCAGGTATATCGGGTTACAGAGGCACCAGGTATATCAAGTTATAGAGGCACCAGGTATATCAGGTTACAGAGGCACCAGGTACTGTATATCGGGTTACAGAGGCACCAGGTATATTGGGTTACAGAGGCACCAAGTATGTCAGGTTACAGAGGCACCAGGTATATCGGGTTACAGAGGCACCAGGTATATCAAGTTATAGAGGCACCAGGTATATCAGGTTACAGAGGCACCAGGTATATCGGGTTACAGAGGCACCAGGTATATCCGTATATCGGGTTACAGAGGCACCAGGTATATCGGGTTAAAGAGGTACCAGGTATATCATATTATAGAGGTACCAGGTATATCGGGTTACAGAGGCACAAGGTATATCAGGTTACAGAGGCCCCAGGTATATCGGGTTACAGAGGCACCAGGTATATCAGGTTACAGAGGCCCCAGGTATATCGGGCTACAGAGGACCCAGTTATATCATATTATAGAGGTACCAGGTATATCATATTATAAAGGTACCAGGTATATCATATTATAGAGGTACCAGGTATATCGCGTTACAGAGGCACCAGGTATAGAGGGTTACAGAGGACCCAGGTATATCATATTATAGAGGTACCAGGTATATCATATTATAGAGGTACCAGGTATATCGCGTTACAGAGACACCAGGTATATCGGGTTACAGAGGCACCAGGTATATCAGGTTACAGGGGCACCAGGTATATCGGGTTACAGAGGCACCAGGTATATCAGGTTACAGAGTCACCAGGTATATCGGGTTACAGAGGCACCAGGTATATTGGGTTACAGAGGCACAAGGTATATCGGGTTACAGGGGCACCAGGTATATCTGGTTACAGAGGCACCAGGGATATCTGGTTACAGAGGCACCAGGTATATCGGGTTACAGAGGCACCAGGTGTATCGGGTTACAGAGGCACCAGGTATATCTGGTTACAGAGGCACCAGGTATATCGGGTTACAGAGGCACCAGGTGTATCGGGTTACAGAGGCACCAGGTATATCTGGTTACAGAGGCACCAGGTATATCGGGTTACAGAGGCACAAGGTATATCGGGTTACAGGGGCACCATGTATATCTGGTTACAGAGGCACCAGGTATATCGGGTTACAGAGGCACCAGGTATATCGGGTTACAGAGGCACCAGGTATATCTGGTTACAGAGGCACCAGGTATATCGGGTTACAGAGGCACAAGGTATATCGGGTTACAGAGGCCCCAGGTATATCGGGTTACAGAAGCCCCAGGTATATCGGGTTACAGAGGCACCAGGTATATCGGGTTACAGACGCACCAGGTATATCAGGTTACAGAGGCACCAGGTATATCAGGTTACAGAGGCACCAGGTAAATCGGGTTACAGAGGCACCAGGTAAATGGAGTTACAGAGGCACCAAGTATATCAGGTTACAGAGGCACCAGTTATATCGGGTTACAGAGGCACCAGTTATATCGGGTTACAGAGACACCAGGTATATCAGGTTACAGAGGAACCAGGTATAACAGGATATAGAGGTACCAGGTATATCGCGTTACAGAGGCACCAGGTATATCAGGTTACAAAGGCACCAGTTATATCGGGCTACAGAGGCACCAGGTATATCGGGTTACAGAGGCACCAGGTATATCAGGTTACAGAGGCACCAGTTATATCGGATTACAGAGGCACAAGGTAAATTGGGTTACAGAGGCACCAGGTATATTGGGTTACAGAGGCACCAAGTATATCGGGTTAAAGAGGCCCCAGGTATATCGGGTTAAGGAGGCACCAGCTATATCTCATTACAGAGGCACCAGGTATATCGGGTTACAGAGGCACCAGGTAAATTGGGTTACAGAAGCACAAGGTAAATCAGGTTACAGAGGCACCAGGTATATCTGGTTACAGAGGAACCAGGTAAATCGGGTTACAGAGGCACCAGGTAAATTGAGTTACAGAGGCCCCAGGTATATCGGGTTATAAAGGTACCAGGTATATCGCGTTACAGAGGCACCAGGTATATCAGGTTACAAAGGCACCAGTTATATCGGGCTACAGAGGCACCAGGTATATCGGGTTACAGAGGCACCAGGTATATCAGGTTACAGAGGCACCAGTTATATCGGATTACAGAGGCACAAGGTAAATTGGGTTACAGAGGCACCAGGTATATTGGGTTACAGAGGCACCAAGTATATCGGGTTAAAGAGGCCCCAGGTATATCGGGTTAAGGAGGCACCAGCTATATCTCATTACAGAGGCACCAGGTATATCTGGTTACAGAGGCACCAGGTATATCGGGTTACAGAGGCACAAGGTATATCGGGTTACAGGGGCACCATGTATATCTGGTTACAGAGGCACCAGGTATATCGGGTTACAGAGGCACCAGGTATATCGGGTTACAGAGGCACCAGGTATATCTGGTTACAGAGGCACCAGGTATATCGGGTTACAGAGGCACAAGGTATATCGGGTTACAGAGGCCCCAGGTATATCGGGTTACAGAAGCCCCAGGTATATCGGGTTACAGAGGCACCAGGTATATCGGGTTACAGACGCACCAGGTATATCAGGTTACAGAGGCACCAGGTATATCAGGTTACAGAGGCACCAGGTAAATCGGGTTACAGAGGCACCAGGTAAATGGAGTTACAGAGGCACCAAGTATATCAGGTTACAGAGGCACCAGTTATATCGGGTTACAGAGGCACCAGTTATATCGGGTTACAGAGACACCAGGTATATCAGGTTACAGAGGAACCAGGTATAACAGGATATAGAGGTACCAGGTATATCGCGTTACAGAGGCACCAGGTATATCAGGTTACAAAGGCACCAGTTATATCGGGCTACAGAGGCACCAGGTATATCGGGTTACAGAGGCACCAGGTATATCAGGTTACAGAGGCACCAGTTATATCGGATTACAGAGGCACAAGGTAAATTGGGTTACAGAGGCACCAGGTATATTGGGTTACAGAGGCACCAAGTATATCGGGTTAAAGAGGCCCCAGGTATATCGGGTTAAGGAGGCACCAGCTATATCTCATTACAGAGGCACCAGGTATATCGGGTTACAGAGGCACCAGGTAAATTGGGTTACAGAAGCACAAGGTAAATCAGGTTACAGAGGCACCAGGTATATCTGGTTACAGAGGAACCAGGTAAATCGGGTTACAGAGGCACCAGGTAAATTGAGTTACAGAGGCCCCAGGTATATCGGGTTATAAAGGTACCAGGTATATCGCGTTACAGAGGCACCAGGTATATCAGGTTACAGAGGCACCGTTATATCGGGTTACAGAGACACCAGGTATATGGGGTTATAAGGGCACCAGGTATATTGGGTTACAGAGGCACCAGGTATATCGGGTTACAGAGGCACCAGGTATATCGGGTTACAGAGGCACCAGGTATATCAAGTTACAGAGGCACCAGGTATATCAAGTTACAGAGGCATCAGATAAATCGGGTTACAGAGGCACCAGGTATATCGGGTTACAGAGGCACCACGTATATCAGGTTACAGAGGCACCAGGTATATCGGGTTACAGAGGCACCAGGTATATCGGGTTACAGAAGCAACAGGTATATGGGGTTACAGAGGCACCAGGTATATCGCGCTACAGAGGCACAAGGTATATGGGGTTACAGAGGCACCAGGTATATCGGGTTACAGAGGCACCAAGTATATCGGGTTAAAGAGGCCCCAGGTATATCGGGTTACAGAGGCACCAGGTATATCGGGTTAAGGAGGCACCAGCTATATCTCATTACAGAGGCACCAGGTATATCGGGTTACAGAGGCACCAGCTAAATTGAGTTACAGAGGCACCAGGTAAATAGGGTTAGAGGCACCAGGTAAATTGAGTTACAGAGGTCCCAGGTATATCGGGTTACAGAGGCACCAGGTATATCAAGTTATAGAGGCACCAGGTATATCAGGTTACAGAGGCACCAGGTATATCGGGTTACAGAGGCACCAGGTATATGCGTATATCGGGTTACAGAGGCACCAGGTATATCGGGTTAAAGAGGTACCAGGTATATCATATTATAGAGGTACCAGGTATATCGGGTTACAGAGGCCCCAGGTATATCGGGTTACAGACGCACCAGGTATATCGGGTTACAGAGGCACCAGGTATATCGGGTTAAGGAGGCACCAGCTATATCTCATTACAGAGGCACCAGGTATATCGGGTTACAGAGGCACCAGCTAAATTGAGTTACAGAGGCACCAGGTAAATAGGGTTACAGAGGCACCAGGTAAATTGAGTTACAGAGGTCCCAGGTATATCGGGTTACAGAGGCACCAGGTATATCGAGTTATAGAGGCACCAGGTATATCAGGTTACAGAGGCACCAGGTATATCGGGTTACAGAGGCACCAGGTATATGCGTATATCGGGTTACAGAGGCACCAGGTATATCGGGTTAAAGAGGTACCAGGTATATCATATTATAGAGGTACCAGGTATATCGGGTTACAGAGGCACAAGGTATATCAGGTTACAGAGGCCCCAGGTATATCGGGTTACAGAGGCACCAGGTATATCAGGTTACAGAGGCCCCAGGTATATCGGGCTACAGAAGACCCAGTTATATCATATTATAGAGGTATCAGGTATATCATATTATAAAGGTACCAGGTATATCATATTATAGAGGTACCAGGTATATCGCGTTACAGAGACACCAGGTATAGAGGGTTACAGAGGACCCAGGTATATCATATTATAGAGGTACCAGGTATATCATATTATAGAGGTACCAGGTATATCGCGTTACAGAGACACCAGGTATATCGGGTTACAGAGGCACCAGGTATATCAGGTTACAGGGGCACCAGGTATATCGGGTTACAGAGGCACCAGGTATATCGGGTTACAGAGTCACCAGGTATATCGGGTTACAGAGGCACCAGGTATATTGGGTTATAGAGGCACAAGGTATATCGGGTTACAGGGGCACCAGGTATATCTGGTTACAGAGGCACCAGGCATATCTGGTTACAGAGGCACCAGGTATATCGGGTTACAGAGGCACCAGGTGTATCGGGTTAAAGAGGCACCAGGTATATCTGGTTACAGAGGCACCAGGTATATCGGGTTACAGAGGCACAAGGTATATCGGGTTACAGGGGCACCAGGTATATCTGGTTACAGAGGCACCAGGTATATCTGGTTACAGAGGCACCAGGTATATCGGGTTACAGAGGCACCAGGTATATCGGGTTACAGAGGCACCAGGTATATCGGGTTACAGAGGCACCAGGTATATCGGGTTACAGAGGCACAAGGTATATCGGGTTACAGAGGCACAAGGTAAATCGGGTTACAGAGGCCCCAGGTATAGTGGGTTACAGAAGCCCCAGGTATATCGGGTTACAGAGGCACCAGGTATATTGGGCTACAGAGGCACCAGGTATATCGGGTTACAGAGGCACCAGGTATATCAGGTTACAGAGGCACCAGTTATATCGGGTTACAGAGGCACCAGGTATATCGGGTTAAGGAGGCACCAGCTATATCTCATTACAGAGGCACCAGGTATATCGGGTTACAGAGGCACCAGGTAAATTGGGTTACAGAAGCACAAGGTAAATCAGGTTACAGAGGCACCAGGTATATCTGGTTACAGAGGAACCAGGTAAATCGGGTTACAGAGGCACCAGGTAAATTGAGTTACAGAGGCCCCAGGTATATCGGGTTATAAAGGTACTAGGTATATCGTGTTACAGAGGCACCAGGTATATCAGGTTACAGAGGCACCCGTTATATCGGGTTACAGAGACACCAGGTATATCGGGTTATAAGGGCACCAGGTATATTGGGTTACAGAGGCACCAGGTATATCGGGTTACAGAGGCACCAGGTATATCGGGTTACAGAGGCACCAGGTATATCAAGTTACAGAGGCACCAGGTATATCAAGTTACAGAGGCATCAGATAAATCGGGTTACAGAGGCACCAGGTATATCGGGTTATAAGGGCACTAGGTATATTGGGTTACAGAGGCACCAGGTATATCGGGTTACAGAGGCACCAGGTATATCGGGTTACAGAGGCACCAGGTATATCAAGTTACAGAGGCACCAGGTATATCAAGTTACAGAGGCACCAGGAATATCGGGTTACAGAGGCACCACGTATATCAGGTTACAGAGGCACCAGGTATATCGGGTTACAGAGGCACCAGGTATATCGGGTTACAGAAGCAACAGGTATATGGGGTTACAGAGGCACCAGGTATATCGCGCTACAGAGGCACAAGGTATATTGGGTTACAGAGGCACCAGGTATATCGGGTTACAGAGGCACCAAGTATATCGGGTTAAAGAGGCCCCAGGTATATCGGGTTACAGAGGCACCAGGTATATCGGGTTACAGAGGCACCAGGTATATCGGGTTACAGAGGTAACAGGTATATCTCATTAGAGAGGCACCAGGTATATCGGGTTACAGAGGCACCAGGTAAATTGAGTTACAGAAGCACAAGGTAAATCAGGTTACAGAGGCACCAGGTTTATCAGGTTACAGAGGCACTAGGTAAATCGGGTTACAGAGGCACCAGGTAAATTGAGTTACAGAGGCCCCAGGTATATCGGGTTATAGAGGTACCAGGTATATCGCACTGCAGAGGCACCAGGTATATCACGCTACAGAGGCACCAGGTATATCAGGTTACAGAGGCACCAGGTATATCAGGTTACAGAGGCCACAGGTATATCGGGTTATAAAGGTACCAGGATAATCGCGTTACAGAGGCACCAGGTATATCAGGTTACAGAGGCACCAGTTATATCGGGTTACAGAGGCACCAGGTATATCGGGTTACAAAGGCACCAGGTATATCGCGATACAGAGGCACCAGGTATATCGGGTTACAGAGGCACCAGGTATATCGGGTTACAGAGGCACTAGGTATATCGGGTTACAGAGGCACCAGATATATCAATTTACAGAGGCCCCAGGTATATCGGGTTATAGAGGTACCAGGTATATCGCACTACAGAGGCACCAGGTATATCACGCTACAGAGGCACCAGGTATATTGGGTTACAGAGGCACAAGGTGTATCGCGTTACAGAGGCACCAGGTATATTCGGTTACAGAGGCACATGTTATATCCGGTTACAGAGGCACTAGGTATATCCGGTTATAGAGGTACCAGGTATATCAGGTTACAGAGGCACTAAGTATATCAGACTAAAGAGGCACCAGCTATATCAGGTTACAGAAGCACTAGGTATATCGGGTTACAGAGGCACCAGGTATATCAGGTTACAGAGCCACCAGGTATATCAGGTTACAATAGGAGAGGATATAGTGGGAGCGGAGAGGATATAGTGGGAGAGGAGGGGATATAGTGGGATAGGAGAGGATATAGTGGGAGCGGAGAGGATATAGTGGGAGAGGAGAGGATATAGTGGGATAGGAGAGGATATAGTGGGATAGGAGAGGATAAAGTGGGAGCGGAGAGGATATAGGGGGATAGGAGAGGATATAGTGGGATAGGAGAGGATATAGTGGGAGAGGAGAGGATATAGTGGGATAGGAGAGGATATAGTGGGATAGGAGAGGATATAGGGGGAGAGGAGAGGATATGGTGGGATAGGAGAGGATAAAGTGGGATAGGAGAGGATATAGTGGGAGAGGAGAGGATATAGTGGGAGAGGAGAGGATATAGGGGGAGAGGAGAGGATATAGTGGGATAGGAGAGGATATAGTGGGATAGGAGAGCATATAGTGGGATAGGAGAGGATATAGTGGGATAGGAGAGGATAAAGTGGGACAGAGAGGATATAGTGGGATAGGACAGGATATAGTGGGATAGGAGAGGATATAGTGGGATAGGAGAGGATATAGTGGGAGAGGAGAGGATATAGGGGGAGAGGAGAGGATATAGTGGGATAGGAGAGGATATAGTGGGATAGGAGAGCATATAGTGGGATAGGAGAGGATATAGTGGGATAGGAGAGGATAAAGTGGGACAGAGAGGATATAGTGGGATAGGACAGGATATAGTGGGATAGGAGAGGATATAGTGGGAGAGGAGAGGATATAGTGGGAGAGGAGAGGATATAGTGGGAGAGGAGAGGATATAGGGGGAGAGGAGAGGATATAGTGGGATAGGAGAGGATATAGTGGGATAGGAGAGGATATAGTGGGAGAGGAGAGGATATAGTGGGATAGGAGAGGATATAGTGGGAGAGGAGAGGACATAGTGGGAGAGGAGAGGATATAGTGGGATAGGAGAGGATATAGTGGGATAGGAGAGGATATAGTGGGATAGGAGAGGATATAGTGGGAGAGGAGAGGATATAGTGGGATAGGAGAGGATATAGTGGGAGAGGAGAGGATATAGGGGGAGAGGAGAGGATATAGTGGGATAGGAGAGGATATAGTGGGATAGGAGAGGATAAAGTGGGACAGAGAGGATATAGTGGGATAGGACAGGATATAGTGGGATAGGAGAGGATATAGTGGGAGAGGAGAGGATATAGTGGGATAGGAGAGGATATAGTGGGATAAGAGAGGATATAGTGGGAGAGGAGAGGATATAGTGGGATAGGAGAGGATATAGTGGGAGAGGAGAGGATATAGTGGGATAGGAGAGGATATAGTGGGATAGGAGAGGATATAGGGGAGAGGAGAGGATATAGTGGGAGAGGAGAGTATATAGTGGAATAGGAGAGGATATAGTGGGAGAGGAGAGGATATAGTGGGAGAGGAGAGGATATAGTGGGAGAGGAGAGGATATAGAGGGATAGGAGAGGATATAAAGGTATAGAAGAGGATATAGTGGGATAGGAGAGGATATAGTGGGATAGGAGAGGATATAGTGGGAGAGGAGAGGATATAGTGGGAGAGGAGAGGATATAGTGGGATAGGAGAGAATATAGTGGGAGAGGAGAGGATATAGTGGGATAGGAGAGGATATAGTGGGATAGGAGAGGATATAGTGGGAGAGGAGAGGATATAGTGGGATAGGAGAGGATATAGTGGGATAGGAGAGGATATAGTGGGATAGGAGAGGATATAGTCGGAGAGGAGAGGATATAGTGGGAGAGGAGAGGATATAGTGGGAGAGGAGAGGATATAGTGGGAGAGGATATAGTGGGATAGGAGAGGATATAGTGGGATAGAAGAGGATAAAGTGGGAATGGAGAGGATATAGTGGGAGAGGATATAGTGGGATAGGAGAGGATATAGTGGGAAAGAAGAGGATAAAGTGGGAGTGGAGAGGATATAGGGGGATAGGAGAGGATATAGTGGGAGAGGATATAGTGGAATAGGAGAGGATATAGTGGGATAGAAGAGGATAAAGTGGGAGTGGAGAGGATATAGGGGGATAGGAGAGGATATAGTGGGATAGGAGAGGATATATTGGGATAGGAGAGGATATAGTGGGATATGAGAAGATATAGTGGGAGAGGAGAGGATATAGTGGGATAGGAGAGGATATAGTGGGAGAGGAGAGGATACAGTGGGATAGGAGAGGATATAGTGGGATAGGAGAGCATATAGTGGGATAGGAGAGGATATAGTGGGATAGGAGAGGATATAGTGGGAGAGGAGAGGATATAGTGGGAGAGGAGAGGATATAGTGGGATAGGAGAGGATACAGTGGGATAGGAGAGGATACAGTGGGATAGGAGAGGATATAGTGGGAGAGGAGAGGATATAGTGGGATAGGAGAGGATATAGTGGGAGAGGAGAGGATATAGTGGGATAGGAGAGGATATAGTGGGATAGGAGAGGATATAGTGGGAGAGGAGAGTATATAGTGGAATAGGAGAGGATATAGTAGGAGAGGAGAGGATATAGGGGGAGAGGAGAGGATATAGTGGGATAGGAGAGGATATAGTGGGATAGGAGAGAATATAGTGGGATAGGAGAGGATATAGTGGGATAGGAGAGGATATAGTGGGATAGGAGAGGATATAGGGGGGAGAGGAGAGGATATAGTGGGAGAGGAGAGGATATAGTGGGATAGGAGAGGATATAGTGGGATAGGAGAGGATATAGGGGGGAGAGGAGAGGATATAGTGGGATAGGAGAGGATATAGTGGGATAGGAGAGGATATAGTGGGATAAGAGAGGATATAGGGGGAGAGTTGAGGATATAGTGGGATAGGAGAGGATATAGTGGGATAGGAGAGGATAAAGTGGGATAGGTGAGGATATAGGGGGAGAGTTGAGGATATAGTGGGATAGGAGAGGATATAGTGGGATAGGAGAGGATATAGTGGGATAGGAGAGGATATAGTGGGAGAGGAGAGGATATAGTGGGAGAGTTGAGGATATAGTGGGATAGGAGAGGATATAGTGGGAGAGGAGAGGAAATAGTGGGAGAGGAGAGGATATAGTGGGATAGGAGAGGATATAGTGGGATAGGAGAGGATATAGTGGGATAGGAGAGGATATAGTGGGATAGGAGAGGATATAGTGGGAGAGGAGAGGATATAGTGGGAGAGGAGAGGATATAGTAGGATAGGAGAGGATATAGTGGGAGAGGAGAGGATATAGTGGGATAGGAGAGGATATAGTGGGATAGGAGAGGATATAGTGGAATAGGAGAGGATATAGTGGGGGAGGAGAGGATATAGTGGGATAGGAGAGGATATAGTGGGATAGGAGAGGATATAGTGGGATAGGAGAGGATATAGTGGGATAGGAGAGGATATAGTGGGAGAGGAGAGGATATAGTGGGAGAGTTGAGGATATAGTGGGATAGGAGAGGATATAGTGGGAGAGGAGAGGAAATAGTGGGAGAGGAGAGGATATAGTGGGATAGGAGAGGATATAGTGGGATAGGAGAGGATATAGTGGGATAGGAGAGGATATAGTGGGATAGGAGAGGATATAGTGGGAGAGGAGAGGATATAGTGGGAGTGGAGAGGATATAGTAGGATAGGAGAGGATATAGTGGGAGAGGAGAGGATATAGTGGGATAGGAGAGGATATAGTGGGATAGGAGAGGATATAGTGGAATAGGAGAGGATATAGTGGGGGAGGAGAGGATATAGTGGGATAGGAGAGGATATAGTGGGATAGGAGAGGATATAGTGGGATAGGAGAGGATATAGTGGGATAGGAGAGGATATAGTGGGAGAGGAGAGAATATAGTGGGAGAGGAGAGGATATAGTGGGAGAGGATATGGTGGGATAGGAGAAGATATAGTTGGAGAGGAGAGGATATAGTGGGATAGGAGAGGATATAGTGGAATAGGAGAGGATATAGTGGGAGATGAGAGGATATAGTGGGATAGGAGAGGATATAGTGGGATAGGAGAGGATATAGTGGGATAGGAGAGGATATAGTGGGATAGGAGAGGATATAGTGGGAGAGGAGAGGATATAGTGGGATAGGACAGGATATAGTGGGAGAGGAGAAGATATAGTGGGATAGGAGAGGATATAGTGGGAGAGGAGAGGATATAGTGGGAGAGGAGAGGATATAGTGGGATAGGAGAGGATATAGTGGAACAGGACAGGATATAGTGGGAGAGGAGAAGATATAGTGGGATAGGAGAGGATATAGTGGGATAGGAGAGGATATAGTGGGATAGGAGAGGATATAGTTGGATAGGAGAGGATATAGTGGGATAGGAGAGGATATAGTGGGATAGGACAGGATATAGTGGGATAGGAGAGGATATAGTGGGATAGGAGAGGATATAGTGGGATAGGAGAAGATATAGTGGGATAGAAGAGGATATAGTGGGATAGGAGAGGATATAGTGGGATAGGAGAGGATATATGGGGATAGGAGAGGATATAGTGGGATAGGAGAGGATATAGTGGGATAGGAGATGATATAGTGGGATAGGAGAGGATATAGTGGGATAGGACAGGATATAGTGGGAGAGGAGAAGATATAGTGGGAGAGGAGAGGATATAGTGGGATAGGAGAGGATATAGTGGGATAGGAGAGGATATAGTGGGATAGGAGAGGATATAGTGGGATATGAGAAGATATAGTGGGAGAGGAGAGGATATCGTGGGATAGGAGAGGATATAGTGGGAGAGGAGAGGATACAGTGGGATAGGAGAGGATATAGTGGGATAGGAGAGCATATAGTGGGATAGGAGAGGATATAGTGGGATAGGAGAGGATATAGTGGGAGAGGAGAGGATATAGTGGGAGAGGAGAGGATATAGTAGGATAGGAGAGGATATAGTGGGAGAGGAGAGGATATAGTGGGATAGGAGAGGATATAGTGGGATAGGAGAGGATATAGTGGAATAGGAGAGGATATAGTGGGGGAGGAGAGGATATAGTGGGATAGGAGAGGATATAGTGGGATAGGAGAGGATATAGTGGGATAGGAGAGGATATAGTGGGATAGGAGAGGATATAGTGGGAGAGGAGAGGATATAGTGGGAGAGTTGAGGATATAGTGGGATAGGAGAGGATATAGTGGGAGAGGAGAGGAAATAGTGGGAGAGGAGAGGATATAGTGGGATAGGAGAGGATATAGTGGGATAGGAGAGGATATAGTGGGATAGGAGAGGATATAGTGGGAGAGGAGAGGATATAGTGGGAGAGGAGAGGATATAGTAGGATAGGAGAGGATATAGTGGGAGAGGAGAGGATATAGTGGGATAGGAGAGGATATAGTGGGATAGGAGAGGATATAGTGGAATAGGAGAGGATATAGTGGGGGAGGAGAGGATATAGTGGGATAGGAGAGGATATAGTGGGATAGGAGAGGATATAGTGGGATAGGAGAGGATATAGTGGGATAGGAGAGGATATAGTGGGAGAGGAGAGAATATAGTGGGAGAGGAGAGGATATAGTGGGAGAGGATATGGTGGGATAGGAGAAGATATAGTTGGAGAGGAGAGGATATAGTGGGATAGGAGAGGATATAGTGGAATAGGAGAGGATATAGTGGGAGATGAGAGGATATAGTGGGATAGGAGAGGATATAGTGGGATAGGAGAGGATATAGTGGGATAGGAGAGGATATAGTGGGATAGGAGAGGATATAGTGGGAGAGGAGAGGATATAGTGGGATAGGACAGGATATAGTGGGAGAGGAGAAGATATAGTGGGATAGGAGAGGATATAGTGGGAGAGGAGAGGATATAGTGGGAGAGGAGAGGATATAGTGGGATAGGAGAGGATATAGTGGAACAGGACAGGATATAGTGGGAGAGGAGAAGATATAGTGGGATAGGAGAGGATATAGTGGGATAGGAGAGGATATAGTGGGATAGGAGAGGATATAGTTGGATAGGAGAGGATATAGTGGGATAGGAGAGGATATAGTGGGATAGGACAGGATATAGTGGGATAGGAGAGGATATAGTGGGATAGGAGAGGATATAGTGGGATAGGAGAAGATATAGTGGGATAGAAGAGGATATAGTGGGATAGGAGAGGATATAGTGGGATAGGAGAGGATATATGGGGATAGGAGAGGATATAGTGGGATAGGAGAGGATATAGTGGGATAGGAGATGATATAGTGGGATAGGAGAGGATATAGTGGGATAGGACAGGATATAGTGGGAGAGGAGAAGATATAGTGGGAGAGGAGAGGATATAGTGGGATAGGAGAGGATATAGTGGGATAGGAGAGGATATAGTGGGATAGGAGAGGATATAGTGGGATAGGAGAGGATATAATGGGAGAGGAGAGGATATAGTGGGAGAGGAGAGGATATAGTGGGATAGGAGAGGATATAGTGGGATAGGAAAGGATATAGTGGGATAGGAGAGGATATAGTGGGATAGGAGAGGATATAGTGGGATAGGAGAGGATATAGTGGGATAGGAGAGGATATAGTGGGATAGGAGAGTATATAGTGGGATAGGAGAGGATATAGTGGGATAGGAGAGGATATAGTGGGATAGGAGAGGATATAGTGGGATAGGAGAAGATATAGTGGGATAGGAGAGGATATAGTGGGATAGGAGAGGATATAGTGGGAAAGGGGAGGATATATGGGGATAGGAGAGGATATAGTGGGATAGAAGAGGATATAGTGGGATAGGAGACGATATAGTGGGATAGGAGATGATATAGATGGATAGGAGAGGATATAGTGGGATAGGAGAGGATATAGTGGCATAGAAGAGGATATAGTGGGATAGGAGAGGATATAGTGGGATAGGAGAGGATATAGAGGGAGAGGAGAGTATATAGTGGGAGAGGAGAGTATATAGTGGGAGAGGAGAGGATATAGTGGGATAGGAGAGGATATAGTGGGATAGGAGAGGATATAGTGGGATAGGAGAGGATATAGTGGGAGAGGAGAGGATATAGTGGGAGAGGAGAGGATATAGTGGGAGAGGAGAGGATATAGTGGGAGAGGAGAGGATATAGTGGGATAGGAGAGGATATAGTGGGATAGGAGAGGATATAGGGGGATAGGAGAGGATATAGGGGGATAGGAGAGGATATAGTGGGAGAGGAGAGGATATAGTGGGATAGGAGAAGATATAGTGGGATAGAAGAGGATATAGTGGGATAGGAAAAGATATAGTGGGAAAGGAGAGGATATAGTGGGAAAGGAGAGGATATAGTGGGATAGGAGAGGATAAAGTGGGATAGGAGAGGATATAGTGGGATAGGAGAGGATATAGTGGCAGAGGAGAGGATAAAGTGGGATAGGAGAGGATATTGTGGGATAGGAGAGAATATATTGGGATAGGAGAGGATATAGTGGGATAGGAGAGGATATAGTGGGATAGGAGAGGATATAGTGGGATAGGAGAACATATAGTGGGAGAGGAGAGGATATAGTGGGAGAGGAGAGGATATAGTTGGATAGGACAGGATATAGTGGGAGAGGAGAAGATATAGTGGGATAGGAGAGGATATAGTGGGATAGGAGAGGATATAGTGGGATAGGAGAGGATATAGTGGGAGAGGAGAGGATATAGTGGGAGAGGAGAGGATATAGTGGGAGAGGAGAGGATATAGGGGGAGAGGAGAGGATATAGTGGGAGAGGAGAGGATATAGTGGGATAGGAGAGGATATAGTGGGATAGGAGAGGATATAGTGGGAGAGGAGAAGATATAGTGGGATAGGAGAGGATATAGTGGGATAGGAGAGGATATAGTGGGATAGGAGAGGATATAGTGGGGGAGGAGAGGATATAGTGGGATAGGAGAGGATATAGTGGGATAGGAGAGGATATAGTGGGATAGGAGAGGATATAGTGGGATAGGAGAGGATATAGTGGGAGAGGATATAGTGGGATAGGAGAGGATATAGTGGGAGAGGAGAGGATATAGTGGGAGAGGAGAGGATATAGTGGAATAGGAGAGGATATAGTGGGAGAGGAGAGGATATAGTGGGATAGGAGAGGATATAGTGGGATAGGAGAGGATATAGGGGGAGAGGAGAGGATATAGTGGGATAGGAGAGGATATAGTGGGATAGGAGAGGATATAGTGGGATAGGAGAGGATATAGTGGGAGAGGAGAGGATATAGGGGGATAGGAGAGGATATAGTGGGAGAGGAGAGGATATAGGGGGAGAGGAGAGGATATAGTGGGAGAGGAGAGGATATAGTGGGATAGGAGAGGATATAGTGGGAGAGGAGAGGATATAGGGGGATAGGAGAGGATATAGTGGGATAGGAGAGGATATAGTGGGATAGGAGAGGATATATGGGGATAGGAGAGGATATAGTGGGATAGAAGAGGATATAGTGGGAGAGGAGAGGATATAGTGGGAGAGGAGAGGATATAGTGGGAGAGGAGAGGATATAGTGGGAGAGGAGAGGAAATAGTGGGATAGGAGAGGATATAGTGGGAGAGGAAAGGATATAGTGGGATAGGAGAGGATATAGTGGGATAGGAGAGGATATAGTGGGATAGGAGAAGATATAGTGGGATAGGAGAAGATATAGTGGGATAGGAGAGGATATAGGGGGATAGGAGAGGATATAGTGGGAGAGGAGAGGATATAGTGGGAGAGGAGAGGATATAGTGGGATAGGAGAGGATATAGGGGATAGGAGAGGATATAGTGGGATAGGAGAGGATATAGGGGATAGGAGAGGATATAGTGGGATAGGAGAGTATATAGTGGGATAGGAGAGGATATAGTGGGATAGGAGAGGATATAGTGGGATAGGAGAGGATATAGTGGGATAGGAGAAGATATAGTGGGATAGGAGAGGATATAGTGGGATAGGAGAGGATATAGTGGGATAGGGGAGGATATATGGGGATAGGAGAGGATATAGTGGGATAGAAGAGGATATAGTGGGATAGGAGACGATATAGTGGGATAGGAGATGATATAGATGGATAGGAGAGGATATAGTGGGATAGGAGAGGATATAGTGGGATAGAAGAGGATATAGTGGGATAGGAGAGGATATAGTGGGAGAGGAGAGTATATAGTGGGAGAGGAGAGTATATAGTGGGAGAGGAGAGGATATAGTGGGATAGGAGAGGATATAGTGGGATAGGAGAGGATATAGTGGGATAGGAGAGGATATAGTGGGATAGGAGAGGATATAGTGGGAGAGGAGAGGATATAGTGGGAGAGGAGAGGATATAGTGGGAGAGGAGAGGATATAGTGGGATAGGAGAGGATATAGTGGGATAGGAGAGGATATAGGGGGATAGGAGAGGATAAAGGGGGATAGGAGAGGATATAGTGGGAGAGGAGAGGATATAGTGGGATAGGAGAAGATATAGTGGGATAGAAGAGGAAATAGTGGGAAAGGAGAGGATATAGTGGGATAGGAAAAGATATAGTGGGAAAGGAGAGGATATAGTGGGAAAGGAGAGGATATAGTGGGATAGGAGAGGATAAAGTGGGATAGGAGAGGATATAGTGGGATAGGAGAGGATATAGTGGCAGAGGAGAGGATAAAGTGGGATAGGAGAGGATATTGTGGGATAGGAGAGAATATATTGGGATAGGAGAGGATATAGTGGGATAGGAGAGGATATAGTGGGATAGGAGAGGATATAGTGGGATAGGAGAACATATAGTGGGAGAGGAGAGGATATAGTTGGAGAGGAGAGGATATAGTTGAATAGGACAGGATATAGTGGGAGAGGAGAAGATATAGTGGGATAGGAGAGGATATAGTGGGATAGGAGAGGATATAGTGGGATAGGAGAGGATATAGTGGGAGAGGAGAGGATATAGTGGGAGAGGAGAGGATATAGTGGGAGAGGAGAGGATATAGGGGGAGAGGAGAGGATATAGTGGGAGAGGAGAGGATATAGTGGGATAGGAGAGGATATAGTGGGATAGGAGAGGATATAGTGGGAGAGGAGAAGATATAGTGGGATAGGAGAGGATATAGTGGGATAGGAGAGGATATAGTGGGATAGGAGAGGATATAGTGGGGGAGGAGAGGATATAGTGGGATAGGAGAGGATATAGTGGGATAGGAGAGGATATAGTGGGATAGGAGAGGATATAGTGGGATAGGAGAGGATATAGTGGGAGAGGATATAGTGGGATAGGAGAGGATATAGTGGGAGAGGAGAGGATATAGTGGGAGAGGAGAGGATATAGTGGAATAGGAGAGGATATAGTGGGAGAGGAGAGGATATAGTGGGATAGGAGAGGATATAGTGGGATAGGAGAGGATATAGGGGGAGAGGAGAGGATATAGTGGGATAGGAGAGGATATAGTGGGATAGGAGAGGATATAGTGGGATAGGAGAGGATATAGTGGGAGAGGAGAGGATATAGGGGGATAGGAGAGGATATAGTGGGAGAGGAGAGGATATAGGGGGAGAGGAGAGGATATAGTGGGAGAGGAGAGGATATAGTGGGATAGGAGAGGATATAGTGGGAGAGGAGAGGATATAGGGGGATAGGAGAGGATATAGTGGGATAGGAGAGGATATAGTGGGATAGGAGAGGATATATGGGGATAGGAGAGGATATAGTGGGATAGAAGAGGATATAGTGGGAGAGGAGAGGATATAGTGGGAGAGGAGAGGATATAGTGGGAGAGGAGAGGATATAGTGGGAGAGGAGAGGATATAGTGGGAGAGGAGAGGAAATAGTGGGATAGGAGAGGATATAGTGGGAGAGGAAAGGATATAGTGGGATAGGAGAGGATATAGTGGGATAGGAGAGGATATAGTGGGATAGGAGAAGATATAGTGGGATAGGAGAAGATATAGTGGGATAGGAGAGGATATAGTGGGAGAGGAGAGGATATAGTGGGATAGGAGAGGATATAGGGGATAGGAGAGGATATAGTGGGATAGGAGAGGATATAGTGGGATAGGAGAGGATATAGGGGATAGGAGAAGATATAGTGGGATAGGAGAGGATATAGTGGGAGAGGAGAGGATATAGTGGGAGAGGAGAGGATATAGTGGGAGAGGAGAGGATATAGTGGGAGAGGAGAGGATATAGTGGGATAGAAGAGGATAAAGTGGGAGTGGAGAGGATATAGGGGGAGAGGAGAGGATATAGTGGGATAGGAGAGGATATAGTGGGATAGGAGAGGATATAGTGGGAGAGGAGAGGATATAGTGGAATAGGAGAGGATATAGTGGGTTATAAGAGGATAAAGTGGGAGTGGAGAGGATATAGTGGGATAGGAGAGGATATAGGGGGATAGGAGAGGATATAGTGGGATAGGAGAGGATATAGTGGGATAGGAGAGGATATAGTGGGAGTGGAGAGGATATAGTGGGATAGGAGAGGATATAGTGGGATAGGAGAGGATATAGTGGGAGAGGAGAGGATATAGTGGAATAGGAGAGGATATAGGGGGATAGGAGAGGATATAGTGGAATAGGAGAGGATATAGTGGGAGAGGAGAGGATATAGTGGGATAGGAGAGGATATAGTGGGAGAGGAGAGGATATAGTGGGATAGGAGAGGATATAGTGGGAGAGGAGAGGATATATGGGGAGAGGAGAGGATATAGTGGGAGAGGAGAGGATATAGTGGGATAGGAGAGGATATAGTGGGATAGGAGAGGATATAGTGGGAGAGGAGAGGATATAGGGGGATAGGAGAGGATAAAGTGGGAGAGGAGAGGATATAGTGGGATAGGAGAGGATATAGTGGGATAGGAGAGGATATAGTGGGAGAGGAGAGGATATATGGGGAGAGGAGAGGATATAGTGGGAGAGGAGAGGATATAGTGGGAGAGGAGAAGATATAGTGGGATAGGAGAGGATATAGGGGGATAGGAGAGGATATAGTGGGATAGGAGAGGATATAGGGGGAGAGGAGAGGATATAGTGGGATAGGAGAGGATATAGTGGGATAGGAGAGGATATAGTGGGAGAGGAGAAGATATAGTGGGATAGGAGAGGATATAGGGGGATAGGAGAGGATATAGTGGGATAGGAGAAGATATAGGGGGATAGGAGAGGATATAGTGGGATAGGAGAGGATATAGTGGGATAGGAGAGGATATAGGGGGATAGGAGAGGATATAGTGGGATAGGAGAGGATATAGTGGGATAGGAGAAGATATAGGGGGACAGGAGAGGATATAGTGGGAGAGGAGAGGATATAGTGGGATAGGAGAAGATATAGGGGGATAGGAGAGGATATAGTGGGATAGGAGAGGATATAGTGGGATAGGAGAGGATATAGGGGGAGAGGAGAGGATATAGGGGGATAGGAGAGGATATAGGGGGAGAGGAGAGGATATAGTGGGATAGGAGAGGATATAGTGGGATAGGAGAGGATATAGGGGGATAGGAGAGGATATAGGGGGAGAGGAGAGGATATAGGGGGATAGGAGAGGATATAGTGGGATAGGAGAGGATATAGGGGGATTAGGGATAACAGGGCTCCACATGGAAAAATATTGCACTGAGCTATAATAAGAAGTTGGTTAGAATCATTTGGCCGCAGCGGTTACTGGAATATTCTCCATCTATGTTGGGTCAGATACACTCGGTAACCATTGTTCTACTCTTTCCTCCAATGTTATGAGAAGCCAAGTCTTGTAATATTTGCTCCCTGTCCTGCACCCCATATTTTCTCTGTTATTCCCCAATCACCCTGCCTAGTATCAACTGCCCCATCATGTACCCCATGTCCCCTGTCAGTATCCTCTGCCCCATCATGTACCCCATGTCCCCTGTCAGTATCCTCTGCCCCATCATGTACCCCATGTCCCCTGTCAGTATCCTCTGCCCCATCATGTACCCCATGTCCCCTGTCAGTATCCTCTGCCCATCATGTACCCCACGTCCCCTGTCAGTATCCTCTGCCCCATCATGTACCCCATGTCCCCGGTCAGTATCCTCTGCCCCATCATGTACCCCATGTCCCCTGTCAGTATCCTCTGCCCCATCATGTACCCCACGTCCCCTGTCAGTATCATCTGCCCCATCATGTACCCCATGTCCCCTGTCAGTATCCTCTGCCCCATCATGTACCCCACGTCCCCTGTCAGTATCCTCTGCCCCATCATGTACCCCATGTTCCCTGTCAGTATCCTCTGCCCCATCATGTACCCCATGTCCCCTGTCAGTATCCTCTGCCCCATCATGTACCCCACGTCCCCTGTCAGTATCCTCTGCCCCATCATGTACCCCATGTTCCCTGTCAGTATCCTCTGCCCCATCATGTACCCCATGTTCCCTGTCAGTATCCTCTGCCCCATCATGTACCCCATGTTCCCTGTCAGTATCCTCTGCCCCATCATGTACCCCATGTCCCCTGTCAGTATCCTCTGCCCCATCATGTACCCCACGTCCCCTGTCAGTATCTTCTGCCCCATCATGTACCCCATGTTCCCTGTCAGTATCCTCTGCCCCATCATGTACCCCATGTCCCCTGTCAGTATCCTCTGCCCCATCATGTACCCCACGTCCCCTGTCAGTATCTTCTGCCCCATCATGTACCCCATGTTCCCTGTCAGTATCTTCTGCCCCATCATGTACCCCATGTTCCCTGTCAGTATCCTCTGCCCCATCATGTACCCCATGTCCCCTGTCAGTATCCTCTGCCCCATCATGTACCCCACGTCCCCTGTCAGTATCCTCTGCCCATCATGTACCCCACGTCCCCTGTCAGTATCCTCTGCCCCATCATGTACCCCATGTTCCCTGTCAGTATCCTCTGCCCCATCATGTACCCCATGTTCCCTGTCAGTATCCTCTGCCCCATCATGTACCCCATGTTCCCTGTCAGTATCCTCTGCCCCGTCATGTACCCCATGTCCCCTGTCAGTATCCTCTGCCCCGTCATGTACCCCATGTTCCCTGTCAGTAACCTCTGCCCCATCATGTACCCCATGTCCCCTGTCAGTATCCTCTGCCCCATCATGTACCCCATGTTCCCTGTCAGTATCCTCTGCCCCATCATGTACCCCATGTTCCCTGTCAGTATCCTCTGCCCCATCATGTACCCCATGTCCCCTGTCAGTATCCTCTGCCCCATCGTGTACCCCATGTCCCCTGTCAGTATCCTCTGCCCCATCGTGTACCCCACGTTCCCTGTCAGTATCCTCTGCCCCATCGTGTACCCCATGTCCCCTGTCAGTATCCTCTGCCCCATCGTGTACCCCATGTTCCCTGTCAGTATCCTCTGCCCCATTGTGTACCCCATGTTCCCTGTCAGTATCCTCTGCCCCATCGTGTACCCCATGTTCCCTGTCAGTATCCTCTGCCCCATCGTGTACCCCATGTTCCCTGTCAGTATCCTCTGCCCCATCATGTACCCCATGTCCCGTCAGTATCCTCTGCCCCATCATGTACCCCATGTTCCCTGTCAGTATCCTCTGCCCCATCATGTACCCCATGTCCCCTGTCAGTATCCTCTGCCCCATCATGTACCCCATGTCCCCTGTCAGTATCCTCTGCCCCATCATGTACCCCATGTCCCCTGTCAGTATCCTCTGCCCCATCATGTACCCCATGTCCCCTGTCAGTATCCTCTGCCCATCATGTACCCCATGTCCCCTGTCAGTATCATCTGCCCCATCATGTACCCCATGTTCCCTGTCAGTATCCTCTGCCCATCATGTACCCCATGTCCCCTGTCAGTATCCTCTGCCCCATCATTAACCCCATGTTCCCTGTCAGTATCCTCTGCCCCATCGTGTACCCCATGTTCCCTGTCAGTATCCTCTGCCCCATCGTGTACCCCATGTCCCCTGTCAGTATCCTCTGCCCCATCGTGTACCCCATGTTCCCTGTCAGTATCCTCTGCCCCATCGTGTACCCCATGTCCCCTGTCAGTATCCTCTGCCCCATCGTGTACCCCATGTCCCCTGTCAGTATCCTCTGCCCCATCGTGTACCCCATGTCCCCTGTCAGTATCCTCTGCCCCATCGTGTACCCCATGCTCCCTGTCAGTATCCTCTGCCCCATCGTGTACCCCATGTTCCCTGTCAGTATCCTCTGCCCCATCGTGTACCCCATGTTCCCTGTCAGTATCATCTGCCCCATCGTGTACCCCATGTTCCCTGTCAGTATCCTCTGCCCCATCATGTACCCCATGTCCCCTGTCAGTATCCTCTGCCCCATCGTGTACCCCATGTTCCCTGTCAGTATCATCTGCCCCATCGTGTACCCCATGTCCCCTGTCAGTATCCTCTGCCCCATCGTGTACCCCATGTTCCCTGTCAGTATCCTCTGCCCCATCGTGTACCCCATGTCCCCTGTCAGTATCCTCTGCCCCATCGTGTACCCCATGTCCCCTGTCAGTATCCTCTGCCCCATCGTGTACCCCATGTCCCCTGTCAGTATCCTCTGCCCCATCATTAACCCCATGTTCCCTGTCAGTATCCTCTGCCCCATCATGTACCCCATGTTCCCTGTCAGTATCCTCTGCCCCATCATGTACCCCATGTCCCCTGTCAGTATCCTCTGCCCCATCGTGTACCCCATGTCCCCTGTCAGTATCCTCTGCTCCATCGTGTACCCCATGTCCCCTGTCAGTATCCTCTGCTCCATCGTGTACCCCATGTTCCCTGTCAGTATTCTCTGCCCCATCGTGTACCCCATGTCCCCTGTCAGTATCCTCTGCCCCATCGTGTACCCCATGTCCCCTGTCAGTATCCTCTGCCCCATCGTGTACCCCATGTCCCCTGTCAGTATCCTCTGCCCATCGTGTACCCCATGTCCCCTGTCAGTATCCTCTGCCCCATCGTGTACCCCATGTCCCCTGTCAGTATCCTCTGCCCCATCGTGTACCCCATGTCCCCTGTCAGTATCCTCTGCCCCATCATTAACCCCATGTTCCCTGTCAGTATCCTCTGCCCCATCATGTACCCCATGTTCCCTGTCAGTATCCTCTGCCCCATCATGTACCCCATGTCCCCTGTCAGTATCCTCTGCCCCATCGTGTACCCCATGTCCCCTGTCAGTATCCTCTGCTCCATCGTGTACCCCATGTTCCCTGTCAGTATCCTCTGCCCCATCGTGTACCCCATGTCCCCTGTCAGTATCCTCTGCCCCATCGTGTACCCCATGTCCCCTGTCAGTATCCTCTGCCCCATCGTGTACCCCATGTCCCCTGTCAGTATCCTCTGCCCCATCATGTACCCCATGTTCTCTGTCAGTATCCTCTGCCCCATCATGTACCCCATGTCCCCTGTCAGTATCCTCTGCCCCATCATGTACCCCATGTCCCCTGTCAGTATCCTCTGCCCCATCATGTACCCCATGTCCCCTGTTAGTATCCTCTGCCCCATCATGTACCCCATGTTCCCTGTCAGTATCCTCTGCACCATCATGTACCCCATGTCCCCTGTCAGTATCCTCTGCCCCATCATGTACCCCATGTTCCCTGTCAGTATCCTCTGCCCCATCATGTACCCCATGTTCCCTGTCAGTATCCTCTGCCCCATCATGTACCCCATGTTCCCTGTCAGTATCCTCTGCCCCATCATGTACCCCATGTTCCCTGTCAGTATCCTCTGCCCCATCATGTACCCCATGTTCCCTGTCAGTATCCTCTGCCCCGTCATGTACCCCATGTTCCCTGTCAGTATCCTCTGCCCCGTCATGTACCCCACGTTCCCTGTCAGTATCCTCTGCCCCGTCATGTACCCCACGTTCCCTGTCAGTATCCTCTGCCCCATCATGTACCCCACGTCCCCTGTCAGTATCCTCTGCCCCATCATGTACCCCACGTCCCCTGTCAGTATCCTCTGCCCCATCGTGTACCCCATGTTCCCTGTCAGTATCCTCTGCCCCATCGTGTACCCCATGTTCCCTGTCAGTATCCTCTGCCCCATCGTGTACCCCATGTCCCCTGTCAGTGTCCTCTGCCCCATCGTGTACCCCATGTCCCCTGTCAGTATCCTCTGCCCCATCATGTACCCCACGTCCCCTGTCAGTATCCTCTGCCCCGTCATGTACCCCATGTTCCCTGTCAGTATCCTCTGCCCCGTCATGTACCCCATGTTCCCTGTCAGTATCCTCTGCCCCATCATGTACCCCACGTCCCCTGTCAGTATCCTCTGCCCATCATGTACCCCACGTCCCCTGTCAGTATCCTCTGCCCCATCATGTACCCCATGTTCCCTGTCAGTATCCTCTGCCCCATCATGTACCCCATGTTCCCTGTCAGTATCTTCTGCCCCATCATGTACCCCACGTCCCCTGTCAGTATCCTCTGCCCCATCATGTACCCCACGTTCCCTGTCAGTATCCTCTGCCCCATCATGTACCCCACGTTCCCTGTCAGTATCCTCTGCCCCATCATGTACCCCACGTTCCCTGTCAGTATCCTCTGCCCCATCATGTACCCCACGTTCCCTGTCAGTATCCTCTGCCCCATCATGTACCCCATGTTCCCTGTCAGTATCCTCTGCCCCATCATGTACCCCATGTTCCCTGTCAGTATCCTCTGCCCCATCGTGTACCCCATGTTCCCTGTCAGTATCCTCTGCCCATCATGTACCCCATGTTCCCTGTCAGTATCCTCTGCCCCATCATGTACCCCACGTTCCCTGTCAGTATCCTCTGCCCCATCATGTACCCCACGTTCCCTGTCAGTATCCTCTGCCCCATCGTGTACCCCACGTTCCCTGTCAGTATCCTCTGCCCCATCGTGTACCCCACGTTCCCTGTCAGTATCCTCTGCCCCATCATGTACCCCATGTTCCCTGTCAGTATCCTCTGCCCCATCGTGTACCCCATGTTCCCTGTCAGTATCCTCTGCCCCATCGTGTACCCCATGTCCCCTGTCAGTATCCTCTGCCCCATCGTGTACCCCATGTCCCCTGTCAGTATCCTCTGCCCCATCGTGTACCCCATGTCCCCTGTCAGTATCCTCTGCCCCATCATGTACCCCATGTTCCCTGTCAGTATCCTCTGCCCCATCGTGTACCCCATGTCCCCTGTCAGTATCCTCTGCCCCATCATGTACCCCATGTTCCCTGTCAGTATCCTCTGCCCCATCGTGTACCCCATGTTCCCTGTCAGTATCCTCTGCCCCATCGTGTACCCCATGTTCCCTGTCAGTATCCTCTGCCCCATCGTGTACCCCATGTCCCCTGTCAGTATCCTCTGCCCCATCGTGTACCCCATGTCCCCTGTCAGTATCCTCTGCCCCATCGTGTACCCCATGTCCCCTGTCAGTATCCTCTGCCCCATCATGTACCCCATGTTTCCTGTCAGTATCCTCTGCCCCATCATGTACCCCATGTCCCCTGTCAGTATCCTCTGCCCATCATGTACCCCATGTCCCCTGTCAGTATCCTCTGCCCCATCATTAACCCCATGTTCCCTGTCAGTATCCTCTGCCCCATCATGTACCCCATGTTCCCTGTCAGTATCCTCTGCCCCATCATGTACCCCATGTCCCCTGTCAGTATCCTCTGCCCCATCATGTACCCCATGTTCCCTGTCAGTATCCTCTGCCCCATCATGTACCCCATGTTCCCTGTCAGTATCCTCTGCCCATCATGTACCCCATGTTCCCTGTCAGTATCCTCTGCCCCATCATGTACCCCATGTCCCCTGTCAGTATCCTCTGCCCCATCATGTACCCCATGTCCCCTGTCAGTATCCTCTGCCCCATCATGTACCCCATGTCCCCTGTCAGTATCCTCTGCCCCATCATGTACCCCATGTCCCCTGTCAGTATCCTCTGCCCCATCATTAACCCCATGTTCCCTGTCAGTATCCTCTGCCCCATCATTAACCCCATGTTCCCTGTCAGTATCCTCTGCCCCATCATTAACCCCACGTCCCCTGTCAGTATCCTCTGCCCCATCGTGTACCCCACGTCCCCTGTCAGTATCCTCTGCCCCATCATGTACCCCATGTTCCCTGTCAGTATCCTCTGCCCCATCATTAACCCCACGTCCCCTGTCAGTATCCTCTGTCCCATCGTGTACCCCACGTCCCCTGTCAGTATCCTCTGCCCCATCATGTACCCCACGTTCCCTGTCAGTATCCTCTGCCCCATCATGTACCCCATGTTCCCTGTCAGTATCCTCTGCCCCATCATGTACCCCTTGTTCCCTGTCAGTATCCTCTGCCCCATCATTAACCCCTTGTTCCCTGTCAGTATCCTCTGCCCCATCATGTACCCCTTGTTCCCTGTCAGTATCCTCTGCCCCATCATTAACCCCTTGTCCCCTGTCAGTATCCTCTGCCCATCATCCTCCTTACCTAGTGGGTTCTGAGTTCTCCGGGTGCCCAGGCTGTCACAGGTGAGGTTGAGGGCAGCTGTCAGGTTCCAGGTGGCATTACTGCTCAGGTTGTGCCAGTTGGGCAGTCGGGTGAGGAGGCTGCGGCGGCAGAGAAGGTCCTGCAGGGCACTCATGTTCCCGGGCAGACGTAGTGGGTCCATGTTGTCCAGCAGATCTCCTCCTTGGTCAGATGCCCTCAGTCATGGTGCCAGGCTGGCTCCTCTCTGTAGTGACAGGTGATCCCCCTGCGCTGCCATGTGCAGACTGCGACCTACAGCGCTCAGCCCCTCACTGCCTCCAGCGCTCCGTGCACTGTCACTAATGTAGCGGAGCAGCGCCCTCATGTGGCCGAGCACCGACACTGCACCTCTTACAATAATCAGTGGAATCTGCGCTCAGCTCTGGGATCGGCAGGTAACGCATTGTGTGCACTGGACACTACTCCGCATATCTTACACATACATTCCCTCCATTCTATATTATGGGTAAAGCAATTCTCAGAGGATTTCTGTATCTGCAGATGACATAGAAGATCAGTACAATGGTGGCTTCATGTCCATTGGTCTCAGTCGGGTTCTCTCCTCTCTCCAGGTGACAGATGTCTGTACGATAACGATTTATCCATTGTTATCAGATATTGGCCCCTCCACATTCCCCATACAGGAGTTTAAAGGACAGTGGTCTCCAATCTGTGGACCTCCAGAGGGGATCTGAGGTGTATAACACTGCAGGATCGGGGATAGGTGTCTGATTGTGGTGGTCGTTCAGCTGGGACCCCCGCGATCTCCTGTATGGGGTCCAGTCATTGCCGCAGACATAGGCGTGAGCAGCCTATTGCATTATGGTGTGCACCCTAAAGCACAAACTCACTCCGCGCACGCATGTGTTTATGTTTGTGTGTGTGTGTATATATATATATATATATATATATATATGTTATATACATACACACACACACACTCCTGCTTGCATAGTATAGGAGGATTGGATCCAGGGACAGTTTTAGGCTTAGCGTGGCCCTGGGCAAAATCAGAAGTGGGGTCCCATAAGTCGTAATAGTGCACTAATCAGATTATCACATTTTCCGTCACTTCAAATACCATAAAAAATATCTAAAAAGCAAGAAAAAATGGTACCGATAAAAACTACAAATCACAGCGCTAAAAATGACCCTCATACATCCCCATATACAGAAAAATAAAAGTGCTATAGGGATCAGAGTAGTACAATTTTATATTTTTGTATTCACATTAGGTTGGCAGCATAGTTCCCCCACATTAGGTTGGCAGTATAAATCTCCACCATTAGGATGGAAATATATTTCCCCCACATTAGGTTGGCAGTATAGTTCCCCCACATTAGATTGGCAGTATAGTTCCCCCACATTAGGTGCAGTATAGTTCCCCCACATTAGGTTAGTAGTACAGTTCCCCCACATTAGGTGCAGTATAGTTCCCCCACATTAGATTGGCAGTATAGTTCCCCCACATTAGGTGCAGTATTGTTCCCCCACATTAGATTGGCAGTATAGTTCCCCCCACATTAGGTGCAGTATAGTTCCCCCACATTAGGTTAGTAGTACAGTTCCCCCACATTAGGTGCAGTATAGTTCCCCCACATTAGATTGGCAGTATAGTTCCCCCACATTAGGTGCAGTATAGTTCCCCCACATTAGGTTAGTAGTGCAGTTCCCCCACATTAGGTGCAGTATAGTTCCCCCACATTAGATTGGCAGTATAGTTCCCCCACATTAGGTGCAGTATAGTTCCCCCACATTAGGTTAGTAGTACAGTTCCCCCACATTAGGTGCAGTATAGTTCCCCCACATTAGATTGGCAGTATAGTTCCCCCACATTAGGTTAGTAGTACAGTTCCCCCACATTAGGTGCAGTATAGTTCCCCCACATTAGGTTAGTAGTACAGTTCCCCCACATTAGGTGCAGTATAGTTCCCCCACATTAGATTGGCAGTATAGTTCCCCCACATTAGGTGCAGTATAGTTCCCCCACATTAGGTTAGTAGTACAGTTCCCCCACATTAGGTGCAGTATAGTTCCCCCACATTAGGTTAGTAGTACAGTTCCCCCACATTAGGTGCAGTATAGTTCCCACACATTAGGTTCCCCCACATTAGGTGCAGTATAGTTCCCACACATTAGATTGGCAGTATAGTTCCCCCACATTAGGTGCAGTATAGTTCCCCCACATTAGGTTAGTAGTACAGTTCCCCCACATTAGGTGCAGTATAGTTCCCCCACATTAGATTGGCAGTATAGTTCCCCCACATTAGGTGCAGTATAGTTCCCCCACATTAGGTTAGTAGTACAGTTCCCCCACATTAGGTGCAGTATAGTTCCCCCACATTAGGTTAGTAGTACAGTTCCCCCACATTAGGTGCAGTATAGTTCCCACACATTAGGTTCCCCCACATTAGGTTGGCAGTATAGTTCCCCCACATTAGGTGCAGTATAGTTCCCCCACATTAGGTTAGCAGTATAGTTCCCCCACATTAGGTTAGTAGTACAGTTCCTCCACATTAGGTGCAGTATAGTTCCCCCACATTAGGTGCAGTATAGTTCCCTCACATTAGGTGCAGTATAGTTCCCTCACATTAGGTGCAATATAGTTCCCCCACATTAGGTTAGCAGTATAGTCCCCCCACATTAGGTTAGTAGTACAGTTCCTCCACATTAGGTGCAGTATAGTTCCCCCACATTAGGTGCAATATAGTTCCCTCACATTAGGTGCAATATAGTTCCCTCACATTAGGTGCAGTATAGTTCCCCACATTAGGTGCAGTATAGTTCCCCACATTAGGTGGAGTATAGTTCCCTCACATTAGGTGCAATATAGTTCCCCCACATTAGGTGCAGTACAGTTCCCCCACATTAGGTGCAGTATAGTTATAATTGTAGGGAGGAGGACAAGTCTAGAATTTACCATGAGGCTTACGGGACTAATTCTACCCCTGATCTTATATTTGCCAAGGGGTTCAATGGGCGGAGCCAAAGGGTTGTTAAAATTAGGTTTTGCCATGTATGATTGTGACTGTCTATTATATGTAGGCTCACAGCTCAGGACTACATTCCCATCATGTATGATTGTGACTGTCTATTATATGTAGGCTCACAGCTCAGGACTACATTCCCATCATGTATGATTGTGACTGTCTATTATATGTAGCCTACATATAATAGACAATCACACATGATGGGAATGTAGTCTGTGAGCCTACATATAATAGACAGTCACAATCATACATGATCAGGGCTGGTGCAAGGACTTTTGGCACCCTAGGCGAAAGCTAATTTTGCCGCCCCCTTGACCCCACACATTGGCTCTGCCCTTTGACAAGCCCAACCTTACTACTGGGGTGACACACTGTAACAAACCTCCTCCTCATGTAATCTCCTTACTACTGGGGTGACACACTGTAACAAACCTCCTCCTCATGTAATCTCCTTACTACTGGGGTGACACACTGTAACAAACCTCCTCCTCATGTAATCTCCTCACTACTGGGGTGACACACTGTAACAAACCTCCTCCTCATGTAATCTCCTTACTACTGGGGTGACACACTGTAACAAACCTCCTCCTCATGTAATCTCCTTACTACTGGGGTGACACACTGTAACAAACCTCCTCCTCATGTAATCTCCTTACTACTGGGGTGACACACTGTAACAAACCTCCTCCTCATGTAATCTCCTTACTACTGGGGTGACACACTGTAACAAACCTCCTCCTCATGTAATCTCCTTACTACTGGGGTGACACACTGTAACAAACCTCCTACTCATGTAATCTCCTTACTACTGGGGTGACACACTGCAACAAACCTCCTCCTCATGTAATCCCCTTACTACTGGGGTGACACACTGTAACAAACCTCCTCCTCATGTAATCACCTTACTACTGGGGTGACACACTGTAACAAACCTCCTCCTCATGTAATCACCTTACTACTGGGGTGACACACTGTAACAAACCTCCTCCTCATGTAATCACCTTACTACTGGGGTGACACACTGTAACAAACCTCCTCCTCATGTAATCACCTTACTACTGGGGTGACACACTGTAACAAACCTTCTCCTCATGTAATCTCCTTACTACTGGGGTGACACACTGTAACAAACCTCATCCTCATGTAATTTCCTTACTACTGGGGTGACACACTGTAACAATCCTCCTCCTCATGTAATCTCCTTACTACTGGGGTGACACACTGTAACAAACCTTCTCCTCATGTAATCTCCTTACTACTGGGGTGACACACTGTAACAAACCTCCTCCTCATATAATCTCCTTACTACTGGGGTGACACACTGTAACAAACCTCCTCCTCATGTAATCTCCTTAATACTGGGGTGACACACTGTAACAAACCTCCTCCTCGTGTAATCTCCTTACTACTGGGGTGACACACTGTAACAAACCTCATCCTCATGTAATCTCCTTACTATTGGGGTGACACACTGTAACAAACCTCCTCCTCATGTAATCTCCTTACTACTGGGGTAACACACTGTAACAAGCCTCCTCCTCATGTAATCTCCTTACTACTGGGGTGACACACTGTAACAAACCTCCTCCTCATGTAATCTCCATACTACAGGGGTGACACACTGTAACAAACCTCCTCCTCATGTAATCTCCATACTACTGGGGTGACACACTGTAACAAACCTCCTCCTCATGTAATCTCCTTACTACTGGGGTGACACACTGTAACAAACCTCCTCCTCATGTAATCTCCTTACTACTGGGGTAACACACTGTTTAGCAGACAGTGTAACAGTATTAGATAGAGACAGTATCACACATTATAGGATTAGATACAGGGGCTCAGCAACCAGTATCAGACATAGGGGGATTAGATACACAGCTCAGCAGACAATATCAAACATAAAGGGACTAAATAAACAGCTCAAATCACACATGGGGATTAGATACAGGGGCTCAGCAAACAGTATCACACATGGGAGGATTAGATACACTGCTCATCAGACAGATCACACCTGGGGGGATTAGATACACAGCTCATCAGACAGATCACACATGGGGGAATTAGATATAGGGGCTCAACAAACAGTATCACACATGGGAGGATTAGATACACAGCTCATCAGACAGATCCCACAAGGGGGATTAGATACACAGCTCAAACAGTATCACTTATGGGGGGTTTAGATACACAGTTTAGCAGAGAGATCACACATGGGGGGTTAGATACACAGCTCAGCAAACAGTATCAAACATGGGGGGTTTAGATACACAGCTCATTAGACAGATCACACACTGGGGGATTAGATACATATTTTATCAGACAGATCACACATGGGGGATTAGATACACATTTTAGCAGACAGATCACACATGGGGGGATTAGATACACAGCTCAGACAGATCACACATGGGGGATTCGATACACTGCTCAGCAAACAGTATCACACATGGGGAGTTTAGATACACAGCTCATTAGACAGATCACACACTGGGGGATTAAATACACATTTTAGCAGACAGATCACACACCGGGGGATTAGATACACATTTTAGCAGATAGATCACACACTGGGGGATTAGATACACATTTTAGCAGACAGATCACACACCGGGGGATTAGATACACATTTTAGCAGATAGATCACACACTGGGGGATTAGATACACATTTTAGCAGACAGATCACACACTGGGGGATTAGATACACATTTTAGCAGATAGATCACACACTGGGGGATTAGATACACATTTTAGCAGACAGATCACACATGGGGGATTAGATACACATTTTAGCAGACAGATCACACACTGGGGGATTAGATACACATTTTAGCAGACAGATCACACACTGGGGGATTAGATACACATTTTAGCAGACAGATCACACACTGGGGGATTAGATACACATTTTAGCAGACAGATCACACACTGGGGGATTAGATACACATTTTAGCAGACAGATCACACACTGGGGGATTAGATACACATTTTAGCAGACAGATCTCACACCTTGGAGGATTAGATACACATTTTAGCAGACAGATCTCACACCTTGGAGGATTAGATACACATTTTAGCAGACAGATCACACACTGGGGGATTAGATACACATTTTAGCAGACAGATCACACACTGGGGGATTAGATACACATTTTAGCAGACAGATCACACACTGGGGGATTAGATACACATTTTAGCAGACAGATCACACACTGGGGGATTAGATACACATTTTAGCAGATAGATCACACATGGGGGATTAGATACACATTTTAGCAGACAGATCACACATGGGGGATTAGATACACATTTTAGCAGACAGATCACACACTGGGGGATTAGATACATATTTTATCAGACAGATCACACATGGGGGATTAGATACACATTTTAGCAGACAGATCACACATGGGGAGTTTAGATACACAGCTCATTAGACAGATCACACACTGGGGGATTAGATACACATTTTAGCAGACAGACCACACACTCGGGGATTAGATACACATTTTAGCAGACAGATCACACACTGGGGGATTAGATACACATTTTAGCAGACAGATCACACACTGGGGGATTAGATACACATTTTAGCAGACAGATCACACACTGGGGGATTAGATACACATTTTAGCAGACAGATCACACACTGGGGGATTAGATACACATTTTAGCAGACAGATCACACACTGGGGGATTAGATACACATTTTAGCAGACAGATCACACACTGGGGGATTAGATACACATTTTAGCAGACAGATCACACACTGGGGGATTAGATACACATTTTAGCAGACAGATCTCACACCTTGGAGGATTAGATACACATTTTAGCAGACAGATCACACTGGGGGATTAGATACACATTTTAGCAGACAGATCACACATGGGGGATTAGATACACATTTTAGCTGACAGATCACACATGGGGGATTAGATACACATTTTAGCAGACAGATCACACATGGGGGATTAGATACACATTTTAGCTGACAGATCACACATGGGGGATTAGATACACATTTTAGCAGACAGATCACACACTGGGGGATTAGATACACATTTTAGCAGACAGATCACACACTGGGGGATTAGATACACATTTTAGCAGACAGATCACACACTGGGGGATTAGATACACATTTTAGCAGACAGATCACACACTGGGGGATTAGATACACATTTTAGCAGACAGATCACACACTGGGGGATTAGATACACATTTTAGCAGACAGATCACACACTGGGGGATTAGATACACATTTTAGCAGATAGATCACACATGGGGGATTAGATACACATTTTAGCAGACAGATCACACATGGGGGATTAGATACACATTTTAGCAGATAGATCACACATGGGGGATTAGATACACATTTTAGCAGACAGATCACACACTGGGGGATTAGATACACATTTTAGCAGACAGATCACACATGGGGGATTAGATACACATTTTAGCAGACAGATCACACATGGGGGATTAGATACACATTTTAGCAGATAGATCACACATGGGGGATTAGATACACATTTTAGCAGATAGATCACACATGGGGGATTAGATACACATTTTAGCAGACAGATCACACACTGGGGGATTAGATACACATTTTAGCAGACAGATCACACATGGGGGATTAGATACACATTTTAGCAGACAGATCACACACTGGGGGATTAGATACACATTTTAGCAGACAGATCACACATGGGGGATTAGATACACATTTTAGCTGACAGATCACACATGGGGGATTAGATACACATTTTAGCAGACAGATCACACATGGGGGATTAGATACACATTTTAGCTGACAGATCACACATGGGGGGATTAGATACACATTTTAGCAGACAGATCACACACTGGGGGATTAGATACACATTTTAGCAGACAGATCACACACTGGGGGATTAGATACACATTTTAGCAGACAGATCACACATGGGGGATTAGATACACATTTTAGCAGACAGATCACACATGGGGGATTAGATACACATTTTAGCTGACAGATCACACATGGGGGGATTAGATACACATTTTAGCAGACAGATCACACACTGGGGGATTAGATACACATTTTAGCAGACAGATCACACACTGGGGGATTAGATACACATTTTAGCAGACAGATCACACACTGGGGGATTAGATACACATTTTAGCAGACAGATCACACACTGGGGGATTAGATACACATTTTAGCAGACAGATCACACACTGGGGGATTAGATACACATTTTAGCTGACAGATCACACATGGGGGATTAGATACACATTTTAGCAGACAGATCACACATGGGGGATTAGATACACATTTTAGCAGACAGATCACACACTGGGGGATTAGATACACATTTTAGCAGACAGATCACACACTGGGGGATTAGATACACATTTTAGCTGACAGATCACACATGGGGGATTAGATACACATTTTAGCAGACAGATCACACATGGGGGATTAGATACACATTTTAGCAGACAGATCACACATGAGAGGAGCCTCATCAGGTCAGTGTCTCTTCCCTGTCCGGCTGAGGCTCTGAGGACAGGAATGGCCGATATTTGTGACCTTTTCACCCTGATTTGGAGACACTGTCAGCTGAGGCAGAGAGAGGCACCTCGGGGGAGGGAGCAGCGCTCCTCGTCAGGATGAAGTAAGCAGAAAAGCAGCCGCAATGTGGTTGTGATTAGGGGTTGGGGGGGTACTGGATCTCACAGTGCTTCCCCAACAACATGAGGGGTGGGGTGGGGGGTGTTGTGGTCTTGCAGCTCCTCCAGCAAGACGAGGCTGAGGGGTGGGCGTGTATGTTGTCAAGCTAGGTTTGCTGTGACAGGGGGGGGGGGGATTTCGGTCTGGTGATGTCGGGTATGACCGTTGGGCTGGGGTTTAGTAGTGAGAAAAAGAAAAAAAAGTCCTGCAGCAGCGGGCCGCGGTGATTAGGGTGTGCCTGTGCACACCCGGCACACCCCCTGCGCACGCCTATGCAGATAATGCGCATGTGCAAAGTCACTGAGGTCATTCCTGACAGAGAAGTTTATGGTCCCTCTACATTTCCACTGATCCAGAGTTTGGTGGAGGAGGCTTTACACAGCTCTATCTGACGCTTAGATGGTGCCATGAAGTCCCCAGCGGGCTCAACTTTTGTGCTGTTTGTAGATAAGTTGATTATTTCCCCAAAAAATTTCTGTCAACTGCATTGGTCAGGGCTGTATGGGACAAACCTTTGGCAATGGGACTGAATGAAACATCGGAATTCAATGAATAACATTTAAGGCACATTTCTGTCCCATCCTATGTTACTCCACAATGTCCCATCTCGTGTCCTCTACAATGTCCCATCTCGTGTCCTCTACAATGTCCCATCTCGTGTCCTCTACAATGTCCCATCTCGTGTCCTCTACAATGTCCCATCTCGTGTCCTCTACAATGTCCCATCTCGTGTCCTCTACAATGTCCCATCTCGTGTCCTCTACAATGTCCCATCTCGTGTCCTCTACAATGTCCCATCTCGTGTCCTCTACAATGTCCCATATTGTATTCCTCTACAATGTCCCATCTCGTGTCCTCTACAATGTCCCATCTCGTGTCCTCTACAATGTCCCATCTCGTGTCCTCTACAATGTCCCATCTCGTGTCCTCTACAATGTCCATCTCGTGTCCTCTACAATGTCCCATCTCGTGTCCTCTACAATGTCCCATCTCGTGTCCTCTACAATGTTCCATCTCGTGTCCTCTACAATGTCCCATCACGTGTCCTCTACAATGTCCCATCTCATGTCCTCTACAATGTCCCATCTCGTGTCCTCTACAATGTCCCATCTCGTGTCCTCTACAATGTCCCATCTCGTGTCCTCTACAATGTCCCATCTCGTGTCCTCTACAATGTCCCATCTCGTGTCCTCTACAATGTCCCATATTGTATTCCTCTACAATGTCCCATCTCGTGTCCTCTACAATGTCCCATCCTATGTTACTCCACAATGTCCCATCTCGTGTCCTCTACAATGTCCCATCTCGTGTTCCTCTACAATGTCCCATCTCGTGTCCTCTACAATGTCCCATCTCGTGTCCTCTACAATGTCCCATCTCGTGTCCTCTACAATGTCCCATCTCGTGTCCTCTACAATGTCCCATCTCGTGTCCTCTACAATGTCCCATCTCGTGTCCTCTACAATGTCCCATCTCGTGTCCTCTACAATGTCCCATCCTATGTTACTCCACAATGTCCCATCTCGTGTCCTCTACAATGTCCCATCTCGTGTCCTCTACAATGTCCTATCTCGTGTTCCTCTACAATGTCCCATCTCGTGTCCTCTACAATGTCCCATCTCGTGTCCTCTACAATGTCCCATCTCGTGTCCTCTACAATGTCCCATCTCGTGTCCTCTACAATGTCCCATCTCGTGTCCTCTACAATGTCCCATCTCGTGTTACTCCACAATGTCCCATCTCGTGTTACTCCACAATGTCCCATCTCGTGTTACTCCACAATGTCCCATCTCGTGTTACTCCACAATGTCTCATCTCGTGTTACTCCAAAATGTCCCATCTTGTGTTACTCCACAATGTCCCATCTTGTGTTACTCCACAGTGTCCCATCTCGTGTTCCTCTACAATGTCCCATCTCGTGTTCTCTACAATGTCCCATCTCGTGTTCCTCTACAATGTCCCATCTCGTGTCCTCTACAATGTCCCATCTCGTGTCCTCTACAATGTCCCATCTCGTGTCCTCTACAATGTCCCATCTCGTGTCCTCTACAATGTCCCATCTCGTGTCCTCTACAATGTCCCATCTCGTGTCCTCTACAATGTCCCATATTGTATTCCTCTACAATGTCCCATCTCGTGTCCTCTACAATGTCCCATCTCGTGTCCTCTACAATGTCCCATCTCGTGTCCTCTACAATGTCCCATCTCGTGTCCTCTACAATGTCCATCTCGTGTCCTCTACAATGTCCCATCTCGTGTCCTCTACAATGTCCCATCTCGTGTCCTCTACAATGTTCCATCTCGTGTCCTCTACAATGTCCCATCACGTGTCCTCTACAATGTCCCATCTCATGTCCTCTACAATGTCCCATCTCGTGTCCTCTACAATGTCCCATCTCGTGTCCTCTACAATGTCCCATCTCGTGTCCTCTACAATGTCCCATCTCGTGTCCTCTACAATGTCCCATCTCGTGTCCTCTACAATGTCCCATATTGTATTCCTCTACAATGTCCCATCTCGTGTCCTCTACAATGTCCCATCCTATGTTACTCCACAATGTCCCATCTCGTGTCCTCTACAATGTCCCATCTCGTGTTCCTCTACAATGTCCCATCTCGTGTCCTCTACAATGTCCCATCTCGTGTCCTCTACAATGTCCCATCTCGTGTCCTCTACAATGTCCCATCTCGTGTCCTCTACAATGTCCCATCTCGTGTCCTCTACAATGTCCCATCTCGTGTCCTCTACAATGTCCCATCTCGTGTCCTCTACAATGTCCCATCCTATGTTACTCCACAATGTCCCATCTCGTGTCCTCTACAATGTCCCATCTCGTGTCCTCTACAATGTCCTATCTCGTGTTCCTCTACAATGTCCCATCTCGTGTCCTCTACAATGTCCCATCTCGTGTCCTCTACAATGTCCCATCTCGTGTCCTCTACAATGTCCCATCTCGTGTCCTCTACAATGTCCCATCTCGTGTCCTCTACAATGTCCCATCTCGTGTTACTCCACAATGTCCCATCTCGTGTTACTCCACAATGTCCCATCTCGTGTTACTCCACAATGTCCCATCTCGTGTTACTCCACAATGTCTCATCTCGTGTTACTCCAAAATGTCCCATCTTGTGTTACTCCACAATGTCCCATCTTGTGTTACTCCACAGTGTCCCATCTCGTGTTCCTCTACAATGTCCCATCTCGTGTTCTCTACAATGTCCCATCTCGTGTTCCTCTACAATGTCCCATCTCGTGTTCTCTACAATGTCCCATCTCGTGTCCTCTACAATGTCCCATCTCGTGTCCTCTACAATGTCCCATCTCGTGTCCTCTACAATGTCCCATCTCGTGTCCTCTACAATGTCCCATCTCGTGTCCTCTACAATGTCCCATCTCGTGTTACTCCACAATGTCCCATCTCGTGTTACTCCAAAATGTCCCATCTCGTGTTACTCCACAATGTCCCATCTTGTGTTACTCCACAATGTCTCATCTTGTGTTACTCCAAAATGTCCCATCTTGTGTTACTCCACAATGTCCCATCTTGTGTTACTCCACAATGTCCCATCTCGTGTCCTCTACAGTGTCCCATCTTGTGTTCCTCTACAATGTCCCATCTCGTGTTCTCTACAATGTCCCATCTCGTGTTCCTCTACAATGTCCCATCTCGTGTCCTCTACAATGTCCCATCTCGTGTCCTCTACAATGTCCCATCTCGTGTCCTCTACAATGTCCCATCTCGTGTCCTCTACAATGTCCCATCTCGTGTCCTCTACAATGTCCCATCTCATGTTCCTCTACAATGTCCCATCTCGTGTCCTCTACAATGTCCCATCTCGTGTCCTCTACAATGTCCCATTTCGTGTCCTCTACAATGTCCCATCTCGTGTCCTCTACAATGTCCCATCTCGTGTCCTCTACAATGTCCCATCTCGTGTCCTCTACAATGTCCCATCTCATGTTCCTCTACAATGTCCCATCTCATGTTCCTCTACAATGTCCCATCTCGTGTCCTCTACAATGTCCCATCTTGTGTTACTCCACAATGTTTCATCTTGTGTTACTCCACAATGTCCCATCTTGTGTCCTCTACAATGTCCCATCTCGTGTCCTCTACAATGTCCCATCTCGTGTCCTCTACAATGTCCCATCTCGTGTTCCTCTACAATGTCCCATCTCGTGTCCTCTACAATGTCCCATCTCGTGTCCTCTACAATGTCCCATCTCGTGTCCTCTACAATGTCCCATCTCGTGTCCTCTACAATGTCCCATCTCGTGTCCTCTACAATGTCCCATCACGTGTCCTCTACAATGTCCCATCTCGTGTCCTCTACAATGTCCCATCTCGTGTCCTCTACAATGTCCCATCTCGTGTCCTCTACAATGTCCCATCTTGTGTTACTCCACAATGTCCCATCTCGTGTCCTCTACAATGTCCCATCTTGTGTTACTCCACAATGTTTCATCTTGTGTTACTCCACAATGTCCCATCTTGTGTTACTCCACAATGTCCCATCTTGTGTTACTCCACAATGTCCCATCTTGTGTTACTCCACAATGTCCCATCTTGTGTTACTCCACAATGTCCCATCTTGTGATACTCCACAATGTCCCATCTTGTGTTACTCCACAATGTTTCATCTTGTGTTACTCCACAATGTCCCATCTTGTGTTACTCCACAATGTCCCATCTTGTCTTCCTCCAAAGTGTCTAATTTTGTGTTCCTCCAGATTGTCCACTCTTACCCTCCTATATCCTTTTAGAAAATCCCATCTTGTGTTCATCAAAAATTTCCTTTTATGTGTTCTTCCAGTATTTCTTTCTATGCACGTCTATAAAATCTCATTTGTTCCTCCAGAATGCCCTCCCTAGTGTGAAGGGGTTCGCCACTCAGGGATTGTCACACAATCAACAGAGCAAGAGATGGGAGAACAGCACCAGGTTAATTGGCAGAGATCACAAAACACAATCCTCAGGATGAGGGGTGATCCGGAGTCTGGGCAAACAATGGGCAACAGTCACTGGGCAAACAATGGGCAACAGTCGCTGGGCAAACAATGGGCAACAGTCGCTGGGCAAACAATGGGCAACAGTCACTGGGCAAACAATGGGCAACAGTCACTGGGCAAACAATGGGCAACAGTCACTGGGCAAACAATGGGCAACAGTCGCTGGGCAAACAATGGGCAACAGTCGCTGGGCAAACAATGGGCAACAGTCACTGGGCAAACAATGGGCAACAGTCACTGGGCAAACAATGGGCAACAGTCACTGGGCAAACAATGGGCAACAGTCACTGGGTAAAAAATGGGCAACAGAAGGGCACAGGCACTGGGCACCACCGGGGAAGGAACAAACTGCAGATCCCGGGATTCAGCTCCGGGTCCAACACTCCACAATCCAATGTATTTTCCACAGTCCACAGATAACAGCTCCACGTTTAGTTGTACCTCAGGTCCCCTAGGAGGCCCGATCCTCACATCCGCTCCTCAGTTCACAGGGGTCCACATGTAAGTCCACAGATAACTCCAACATGATTCCTTGTTCCAGAGGGCGGCCTCAGCCTCCTCTATCCCAGCAATTCTCCAGATTCTGGGGCACAATCTCCAGGGCAGGTTGTACTGACAGCAACTCTTACCCCAGAGATCATCACAGTAACTCTTACCCCAGAGATCATCACAGTAACTCTTACCCCAGAGATCATCACAGTAACTCTTACCCCAGAGATCATCACAGCAACTCTCACCCCAGAGATCATCACAGCAACTCTCACCCCAGAGATCATCACAGTAACTCTTACCCCAGAGATCATCACAGTAACTCTCACCCCAGAGATCATCAAAGTAACTCTTACCCCAGAGATCATCACAGTAACTCTTACCCCAGAGATCATCACAGTAACTTCATCACAAGACTCCCCAACCATTGTGATGCCATATGTCCTAGCCGACTCTGTACTAACATCAGGTCCTGTCTCTGGGCCATCACACACTCCTAATCCACCACCCAGCTCTTCTTATCTTCCCAGATTCCAGTAGGGTAGAGGGGGGCACCTCCAGCGTCTCCAAGGTGTCTTCCCCCAGATCTGAGGTGGACCGCAGGAATAATTTGCATTCCTTTGGTCGGCATTTTCTTGTGTCCATTTCATGTACAGATCTGCCAACCATGACACCAGAACACCCTACTCCCTCCATAACACCTAGACAAATGGCCTAAGTAACCTACAGAATACAACCGATACTCAGGAAGAATTATAAGGAATGCACCATCACACCTAGAATTTCCTATCTTCGGTCTTGGGGTCCATGCCCATAATTGCTTTCTTTTTCTCCCTTCGTACCCTCCTGTTATCTTCTCTATTAATCTGAACCTTCTCATTAAAGGGGTACTCCGGTGAAAACCTTTTTTCTTTTAAATCAACTGATGGCAGAAAGTTAAACATATTTGTAAATTACTTCTATTAAAAAAAATCTTAATCCTTCCTGTACTTATTAGCTGCTGAATACTACAGAGGAAATTCTTTTCTTTTTTGGAATGCTCTCTGATGACATCACGACCACGACCAGTTCTCTCTGCTGACGTTATTATAATAATAATAACGCTTTATTTATTTATTTATTTATTGTTGTCCTTAGTGGGATTTGGACCCAAGTCCCCAGCACTGCAAGGCAGCAGTGCTAACCACTGAGCCACCATGCTGCCCTTAGCATACATCTGCTAAAATGGACAGAGATGTCAGCAGAGAGCACTGTGCTCGTGATGTCATCAGTGTTCCAAAAAGAAAGGAATTTCCTCTGTAGCATTCAGCAGCTAATAAGTACTGGAAGGATTAAGATTTTTTTTAATAGAAGTAATTTACAAATACGTTTAACTTTCTGCCACCAGTTGATTTAAAAGAAAAGGTCAGACAGCACCATTACGGACACAAGTGATTGGTGCCGGTACAGAAGAGGTTGAATTTCTCACGTGTGGCTGATTTATTCGTTTTTCACCACTTTACTGTTGAGAAGTGTCGGTAAAGACAATGTATAGTCCTGTAACGTGCACCTTGTTAGGAGACGTGCCGTTCAGTGCAAGCAGCGGTGTTATTAACTCTCCCAACAACAGACACCTCCGCAGATGGCTTCCGGGGGGCTTCGTTTTACACCGCCTGGTCCAGAATTGATAACCTCTTGGCTGACTCTTCTCTGTCGCCGATAACCTGCAGAATAATAATCTGCGTCCATCTTCAGGTCCTGCGCATAAGACTCACGTGTCACTATTGTATTTTCATATTTTCTTAGCAGCAGAGACATAAAGAGCCGAGACAACAGGACTGATGGATCCCGGCGAGATGCATTTACAGAAGCGACAAATTATCCTTATAGATATAATAGCAGAGGTGAAGCGTTGGGCAGGATTTGTACGGTATCACACGGCAGTCAGCGGGGGCGCCGAACAAAAGCCGAAATAGCTGTCAAATGGCAGCGCTGTTCATACACAAGGGAGCTCGGTCCGACAGTGTGCACAAAAAACATCTGACAACAAAAGGGAGAATGCACGTGGGACATACGGAATTCCTCTAGAACAGTGGTCTCCAACCTGCGGACCTTCAGATGTTGCAAAACTACAACTCCCAGCATGCCCGGACAGCCGTTGGCTGTCCGGGCATGCTGGGAGTTGTAGTTTTATAGCCAAAAACAAAGAGACCCACAATACTAATATTATTTCAAAAAGTATAACAATCTTTATTAGACAATAAAAAACAAACAATTTAAAAATAATAAAAGGCAGAGGATGACCTTACGCAGGAGACAACAAGTGCCAGTGGACCTGGTATGGGCGATGTAGGTATTCAGTCAAGAACATACATAATGTAAGACTGGCACGGCTGCATACTTATGATATCGTAACAATAGATATAATATCTAACATACATTGATGTAACATGGGGAGCAGCAATGCAATATAACAAACATAAATAGGGACCCAAGATGGGTGATACCTAAAAAGACTACCTGTCATATACCCAAAGGCCAGGAACACCAAGCACCAACACCCCAACGCACGTTTCGCGTATGGGCTTCGCGAAACGTGCGTTGGGGTGTTGGTGCTTGGTGTTCCTGGCCTTTGGGTATATGACAGGTAGTCTCTTTAGGTATCACCCATCTTGGGTCCCTATTCATGTTTGTTATATTGCATTGCTGCTCCCCATGTTACATCAATGTATGTTAGATATTATATCTATTGTTACGATATCATAAGTATGCAGCCGTGCCAGTCTTACATTATGTATGTTCTTGACTGAACACCTACATCGCCCATACCAGGTCCACTGGCACTTGTTGTCTCCTGCGTAAGGTCATCCTCTGCCTTTTATTATTTTTAAATTGTTTGTTTTTTATTGTCTAATAAAGATTGTTATACTTTTTGAAATAATATTAGTATTGTGGGTCTCTTTGTTTTTGGCTATATATCGGTACCCCCGGGACCTACATACGGCACGTATTGTTTTGCCGTTTTGTTGTTTGGCTAAATTGAGTTGTAGTTTTGCAACATCTGGAGGTCCGCAAGTTGAAGACCACTGCTCTAGAATATCCCATCTTGTGGTCCTCCAGAATGTTTCATCATGTGGTCCACTAGAATATCCTATTTCGTTTTCCTCCAGAAAGTTCCATCTTGTGGTCCACTAGAATATCTTATTTTGTGTTCTTCTAGAATTTTCCATATTGAGTTTCTCCAGAAAGTTCCATATTGAGTTTCTCCAGAATGTTCCATCTTGTGGTCCACTAGAATATCCTATTTCGTGTTCTTCTAGAATATCCCATCTTGTGTTCCCCCAAAAAGTTCCATATTGAGTTTCTCCAGAATGTTCCATCTTGTGGTCCACTAGAATATCCTATTTCATGTTCTTCTAGAATATTCTATCTTGTGTTCCTCCAGAAAGTTCCATCTTGTGGTCCACTAGAATATCCTATTTCGTGTTCTTCTAGAATATTCTATCTTGTATTCCTCCAGAAAGTTCCATCTTGTGGTCCACTAGAATATCCTATTTCGTGTTCTTCTAGAATATCCCATCTTGTGTTCCTCCAGAAAGTTCCATATTGAGTTTCTCCAGAAAGTTCCATCTTGTGGTCCACTAGAATATCCTATTTCATGTTCTTCTAGAATATCCCATCTTGTGTTCCCCCAGAAAGTTCCATATTGAGTTTCTCCAGAAAGTTCCATCTTGTGGTCCACTAGAATATCCTATTTTGTGTTCTTCTAGAATATCCCATCTTGTATTCCCCCAGAAAGTTCCATATTGAGTTTCTCCAGAAAGTTCCATCTTGTGGTCCACTAGAATATCCTATTTCGTGTTCTTCTAGAATATCCCATCTTGTGTTCCCCCAGAAAGTTTCATATTGAGTTTCTCCAGAATGTTCCATCTTGTGGTCCACTAGAATATCCTATTTCATGTTCTTCTAGAATATTCTATCTTGTGTTCCTCCAGAAAGTTCCATCTTGTGGTCCACTAGAATATCCTATTTTGTGTTCTTCTAGAATATTCTATCTTGTATTCCTCCAGAAAGTTCCATCTTGTGGTCCACTAGAATATCCTATTTCGTGTTCTTCTAGAATATCCCATCTTGTGTTCCTCCAGAAAGTTCCATATTGAGTTTCTCCAGAAAGTTCCATCTTGTGGTCCACTAGAATATCCTATTTCATGTTCTTCTAGAATATCCCATCTTGTGTTCCCCCAGAAAGTTCCATATTGAGTTTCTCCAGAAAGTTCCATCTTGTGGTCCACTAGAATATCCTATTTTGTGTTCTTCTAGAATATCCCATCTTGTATTCCCCCAGAAAGTTCCATATTGAGTTTCTCCAGAAAGTTCCATCTTGTGGTCCACTAGAATATCCTATTTCGTGTTCTTCTAGAATATTCCATCTTGTGTTCCTCCTGAAAGTTCCATCTTGTGGTCCACTAGAATATCCCATTTTGTGTTCTTCTAGAATGTGTCATCTTATGTTCTTCTAGAATATTACATCCAGTGTCCTTCCAGAATCTTCCATCTTGCGTACCTCTAGAATATTCCATCATGCTCATGGAGACAACCTGACAACCTGGTCCTTATTTTTCTGTTAGGAGAGTTGTTGGCATTTTGTTATGTAACCTTGTCATGGTTATCGGCCTAGATATAAAAAATATCACTAGAAAGATCTCTGTACTGTCTATTCATATATTTGTATCAATCTGAGACAAAAACTGGTAAGATTTGTCCATATCAACCAATCACAGCTCAGCTTTCAAATCTTAATGAGCTCTGGTAAAATGAAACCTGGGCTGTGATCAGTGGCTTACTACCAGCCACCCAACACAACTGTCATCAAATGTGTTATACACACAGGTTATGATGTCTCCTTTTGAGGCTGCAAACCCTCTGGAACGCTCATCAGTGGTGCTGGTTCCTTGCCGCCTCCTTTGCAGACCGACTCTCACCTAGTCCCCGGAGGCGCAACGTTCACACAGGCGAAACACAGGTGTGGAAATTCCACACGTTTGACTAACTAGCGGGCGCTAGGACAGCTCGGAACTGCATTTCCTAACGAACTCTGCAGAAAGAATGGACTTGACTATTCTTTCTGTGGATGCCGAATTTAGAATTTCTGTACCAGAAACATCTGACGAGGAAATTCTGCCATGTGAACACAACCTTGAAGCAGAGGGACGAGCTGTCTTCAGCACCTGTGATGATCTCGACATGAAAGTCCCCACTACCAATTCTGTCATTCATCCTATTAAAAATCTAGGCCCAATAACAGGACTTGCCAATAGTTTGTAGCAAGCAAAGTTTCACCAGGGATATTATAACTTCTGGATTTCCCATATCTCACCCAGCTTTACCTGGATGGAATATAGGCCTCCTAAAACCTGGTAGATAGATACAACAGGTACCTTAAAGGGGTACTCCACTGCCCCAGCGTTCTGAACATTTTGTTCCAAACGACGGGTGTGAGCTGCGGGGGTCGTGACGTCATGGCCAGGCCCTTCGTGACGTCACCTCACGCCCCCTCAATGCAAGTCTATGGGAGGAGGCATGGCAGCCGCCACGCCCCCTCCCATAGACTTGCATTGAGGGGGTTTGGCATGACATCACGAAGGGCCTGGCCATGACGTCACGACCCCCGCAGCTCACACCCGTCGTTTGGAACAAAATGTTCTAAATGCTGGGGCAGTGGAGTACCCCTTTAAGGAAATGTAATGTTCCTCGACCAGTATCCCTGTCACTCTATAACACTTTATATACCATATTACGAGGAGAGTGTCCTAAAGACATGTGAAGACTCATTGGGCGTTGATGCTCCACTGGATGGGATATACAAACACCTCCCTTCAGAAAGCTTACCATTCAAGTCAGTGCTTTACACAAACTAGGACTCTTGGAAACTACCGTATTTTTCGCCGTATAAGACGCACTTTTTCTTCCCCAAAACTGGGGGGGAAAAGTCGGTGCGTCTTATACGGCGAATACACCCCTATCGCTGCGGTCCCTGCGGCCATCAACGCCCGGGACCCGCGGCTAATACAGGACATCACCGATCGCGGTGATGCCCTGTATTAACCCTTCAGACGTGGCGATCAAATCTGACCGCCGCGTCTGAAGGGAAAGTGACACTAACCCGGCTGTTCAGTCGGGCTGTTCGGGACCGCCGCGGTGATTTCACCGCCGGGTTAGTGCTTACAGGACACCGGGAGGGACCTTACCTGCCTCCTCGGTGTCTTCTCCGTTCAGGGATCCCCTGTATGGCCGGCGCTCTCCTTCCTCGTCAGCGTACGTGCGTCGGCGTGCGTAACGACGTGATGGCGGCGACGGAGAGCGAGGATACCCGGCCGGCAGCAGAGACGTTCCGGAGCGACGGGGACGCGGTGACAGCGATGGAGCGACATCCAGGGCAGCGGTGACGGGTCCGGAGTAGCGGGGACACGTGAGTATTACCTCCTATGCAGTGGTCTTCAATCTGCGGACCTCCAGATGTTGCAAAACTACAACTCCCAGCATGCCCGGACAGCCAACGGCTGTCCGGGCATGCTGGGAGTTGTAGTTTGGCAACATCTGGAGGTCCGCAGATTGAAGACCACTATTGGGTTCAAAATCTTTATTTTCTTAGATTTTGCACCTATAAATTGGGCGCGTCTTATACGCCGGTGCGTCCTATAGGGTGAAAAATACGGTAACTGGGACTGTTTATCAAGCTTGAGGTCTCTCCGGAAGGAAAGACCGTCAGCTGTCAGCTGTTTTGGGGTTTTGTTGCTCATCAGTACAGAGAAGGGTGTGCTGTCCGGCTGGTAAGAGGACAATCATTATGGGATTAAAGGGTTAATGCATATCCTTTTTTTTCTCAGAATCCCCAGTGGAGCATTAATGACCTATAAGTCTACACAACATCTTTCTGACCCTACTGTCTTAATGGAGTCGTCTTCTGAAAGGTATTTCCAGTCCATTGTGCCCGGGCTGGAAAAAGAAAAAAGAAAAGAAACTTTAACTCCCCTTCCTCCGTTCCCCCGTAGTGCCGCTACAGCTGTTAAGTCCTCCGGTCCGGTCTTCTTCCATGTGCACAGATCGTCACACTGTGCTCAGCCTATCACCAGCTGCAGCGATGTCCCGCCTTGGCCGGTGATAGGCTGAACGCGGTTTGATGATCCGTGCACATGGAAGAAGAAAGAAGACCGGACCGGAGGACCGAACAGCTATAGCGGCGCTACGGGGGATCGGAGGAAGGGGAGTTAAAGTTTATTTTCTTTTTTTTTTGCAGCCCGGGCACAATGGACTGGAAATACTTTTTTTTAGAAGACGACTCCTTTAAAGTGAAACATTACCCTTTAGTCCCACAAAGATCAGCCTCTAACTAGCCAGCCAGACAGAACACCCTGCTCTGTACTGATGAGAGATTTCTGGCTTGGCAAACATTCCCAGTGTCCAAGGCTCCTAGTGGGAGTGTAACAATGATTTTAGGGAAAGCCTCCTGAAAAGGTGTCATGAGAGCTGCTTTGTGTATCCTATATACCATATAATATCATGGACCACGAATATTAAAGGAGTAGTCCAGTGGTGACCCAGTGGTGAACAACCTATGCCCTATCCTAAGGATGGGGGATAAGTTTGAGATCGCGGGGGGTCCGACCGCTGGGGCCCCCTGCGATCTCCTGTACGGAGCCCCGACAGCCCGCAGGAAGGGGGCGTGTCGACCTCCGCACGAAGCGGCGCCCGACACGCCCCCTCAATACAACTCTATGGCAGAGCCGAAGCGCTGCCTTCGGCAATCTCCGGCTCTTCCATGGAGATGTATTGAGGGGGCGTGTCGGCCGCCGCTTCGTGCGGGGGTCGACACCCGCTATCTGGCCGGAGAGCCTGGCCCCTGTTCAGAGAGATCGCAGGGGGGCCCAGCAGTCGGACCCCCCGCGATCTCAAACTTATCCCCTATCCTTAGGATAGGGGATAAGTTTTTCACCACTGGACTACCCCTTTAATCATATAGATGTTACCGGTACAGAAACAAGATACAGAAGGCATAAGATACATTTAATCTGTAAATATATGATATCGTACACCCCGTCCCTCGTAGGGCCAGCAGACTCCCAGACACAGATCTCCTATACGTTCCTATCACGATGGTTTGAATTGGCATCATACTGACATCTAGTGTCCATTACTGGGAACATCACTAATCCATATACACCGCACAAGCACCTACAGAAGAGGGGCCCACAGCAAGGATCATTATTATTGTGCTCGATTTTACCCCCCAGGACTGAAGGGCTCAGGGTTTGTTACACCCTCACATAGTGTTTTCTATTAACGCTGCTTCTCTTGAGCAGGTTGAAAACTACAAAGGTTCTTGCTACACAGCAGCAAAGAGTATATACTGTAGATCAAGTGCTCCAGGGGCATCACAGCACAGTACTCAAACTCCCAGCAAGAAACTCATTTTAAACCTCCGCCCGTGTGAATGTATCCAAAAAACACTACACTAGCACATAATAAAGGGTAAAACACTACATATACACATACCCCTACACAGTCCCCCCCCCCCCACTCCAATAAAAAAAAAAAACGTATTGTACGGCAGTGTTTACAAAACTGAGCCTCCAGCTGTTGAAAAACAACAACAACTCCCAGTATTGCCGGACAGCCACTGACTGTCAAGGCCGGGAGTTTTGAAACAGCTGGAGACACCCTGTTTGGGAAACACTGCCGTGGGGTATCTTTGTGTCGGATTCAAATCCCCAATTTAGTCCTCAAATGCGCATGGCGCTCTCTCAAGTCGGAGCTCTGTCATATTTCAAGGAAACAGTTTAGGGCCACATATGGGGTATCACCGTACTCGGGAGAAATTGCTTTACAAATTTTGGGGGGCTTTTTCTCCTTTTACCCTTTATGGAAAGGTATAGTTGGGGTTTACACCAGCATGCTAGTGTTAAAACATTTTTTTTACACTAACATGCTGGTGTTGCCCCATACTTTTAATTTTCACAAGCGGTAAAAGGAGAACATTTGTAACGCAATTTCTCCTGATTACAGAAATACCCCATATGTGGGCGTTAAGTGCTCTGCGAGCGCACAACAAGGCTCAGGAGTGAGAGCGCACTATGTACATTTGAGGTCTAAATTGGTGATTTGCACAGGGGTGGCTGATTTTACAGCGGTTCTGACATAAACGCAAAACAATAAATACCCAGTCAAAAAAAACGTAGCAGGAAGGTCAGGAAACACGGGTAGGCAAAACAGGCAATGGGAACGCAATAAGCACTGAAGACCCGGCAGGGGGGCGTGGGAGGTGAAAGTAACTTATAACATGGTGACAGGTGAATTCACTAATAATGGGCACACTGGCCCTTTAAATTTCAAAGCTCCGGGATGCGCGAGCCCTAAGGTACGGGGACGCACGCACCGGGGCTGAGAGGAAGGAGCTGCAGAAGCAGAGTGACGTTAGCGATGGGCCAGGAATCGCATTCGTGCGCACCCCGCAATGCGAATCCCGGGCCCTGACGGCTGATGAGCTTGGAGTCCAGAATTTCCTTGACAGAATATACATAAGAGGTACCAGAGATAGGAGTGGGAGAAATGTCCTTTTTAGAGAGGCGGTTATAGATGACTGGTTTCAGGAGGGAGACGTGGAAAGAATTTGGGATCCAGAGGGAGGAAGGCAGATGTAGCGAATAAGCCACTGGATTAAGACGTCTCTTGACCTTGAAAGGACCCAAATAGTGTGGCACCAGTTTGTAGCAAGGTACTCTGAAAAGGATATATTTAGATGACAGCCATACCTTGTCCCTGGGTGAAAATTCAGGAGGAGGACGCCTTTTCTTGTCCGCTTGAGATTTCATATGGGTGTGGCACGAAGAAGGGAGAGACGAGTCTTCTTCCAAATGGCGGTGAAGTCCTATACTAGTTCATCAGCCATAGGGACTCCGGAGGAAGAAGTTAAGGGTAGAGGAGGATGAGGATGAAGTCCATAGACTACATAGAAGGGTGAAGTTCCTGTGGATTCGGTATCCCTATGGTTGTACGAGAACTCAGCCCAGCGTAGAAGATCAGACCAGTCGTCATGGTGGGCGGAGACAAAGTGGCGAAGATAATCCCCCAAAATCTGTTTCACCCTCTCAACTGGACTATTAGACTGGGGGTGATAGGCAGAGGAGAAATCCAGATGAAATTGAAGTTGTGAGCAGAGTGCCCTACAGAATTTGGAGATGAACTGGACTCCTTGGTCAGAGACAATATGTGTTGGCAATCCATGGAGACGGAAGATATGGGAAAGGAACAGTTTGGCAAGTTGAGGTGCGGATGGTAACCCAGGCAAAGGCATAAAATGAGCCATCTTAGACAATCGGTGCACAACAACCCAGATATCTGTATTACCGCTAGAAGAAGGAAGATCCGTAAAGTCCATTGCAATGTTAGACCAGGGCAGATCAGGAACAGGCAAATGATGTAGTAGAATGGCAGGCTTGGCGCGTGGTGTTTTGTCCCAGGCACAAACAGAGCAAAACCTAACATAGTCCATGACATCCCGTTTTAGAGTGGGCCTCCAATACTGTTGAGAAATGAGTTGCAAGAATTTACAGATACCATGACCTGCCAACAGAGAAGAATGACCCCACTTCAAGTTCCAGAGGAGAAACATAAGTCTTCCCAGGGGGCAAACGCTGAAGACTTGCCGTTGCTGCGGAAATAAGATGATCCAGAGGGACAATATGTTGCACATGGGATTCCAGGTCTTGTACCTCAGAAGATCTAAAAAAAAAAGCATCAGCCCGAAGATTCTTCTCTGGTGGACGAAAATTATTAAAAAAAGTTAAATCTGGAGAAGAACAGGGACCAGCGAGTCTGACGAGGATTGAGACGATGGGCTGACTGAAGATAAAGCAAGTTCTTGTGATCCGTATAGATGGTTATTGGATGCACAGAACCCTCTATGAGATGACGCCATTCTTCCAAGGCCAACTTAATAGCCAGGAGCTCTCGATCCCCTATAGTATAATTTCTCTCCGCTGGAGAGAAGGTCTTCGAGAAGAATCCGCAAGTCACATTCTTACCCTTGAGAGATCTTTGTGTCAAGACTGCTTCTGCACCGACAGAAGACGCAAAGTAAATGGCGTGTCCGGATCAGGTCTTGACAACACAGGAGCAGATGCAAAGGCAGACTTTAACTTTTTGAAGGCTTCTTCTGCCTCTGGAGTCCAGACCTTAGGATTGGCAGCTTTTTTGATTAGAGATACGATGGGGGCAACCAAGGTGGAGTAGTGAGGAATAAACTGGCGATAATAATTAGCAAAGCCAAGGAAGCGCTGAATTGCTTTCAGTCCAGTTGGTTGAGGCCACTCCAGTACAGCGGATAACTTGTTAGGATCCATTTGTAGTCCTTTGACTGGTAACAATATATCCCAGAAACAGAAGGCTTGTCTTTTCAAAGGTACACTTTTTTAGTTTTGCGTAGAGTTGGTTGTCTCGGAGACGCTGCAAAACTTGACGGAGATGGAGACGATGAGTGTGGAGATTGGGTGAATAGATGAGGATGTCATCCAAATAGACAACGACACAGGAGTAGAGAAGGTCCCGAAAAATGAAAAATGTAATTGACAAATGCCTGGAAGCCTGCTGGAGCAATATATAGTCAAAATGGCATAACAAGAAATTCGAAATGTCCATCTCGAATATTGAACGTGGTCTTCCACTTATTCCCTTCTCTTATACGAATTAAGTTATAGGCACCTCGAAGATCCAATTTGGAGAAAATCCTGACACCTCGCAGACAGTCAAACAACTCTGAGATTAAAGGAAGGGGATAACGGTTTTTAACTGTAATTTTATTCAGTCCCCGGTAGTCGATGCAGGGACACAACGACCCATCCTTCTTTTCCACGAAGGAGAACCCAGCTCTGGCAGGAGAAGAGGATTTCCTGATAAATCCTTTCTGTAGGTTCTCCTGGTTATAGGTTGACATGGCTTGGGTTTCTGGAACAGACAAGGGGTAGATACGGCCCCTGGGAGGTGTGGCGCCGGGCAGCAAGTTAATTGGACAGTCGTATGGACAATGTGGAGGCAAAACTTCAGCTTGCTTTTCGCTGAAAACGTCAGCAAAATCCTGGAGAAATAAAGGTAAACCGGGTAGGGGTCTAGATGAAGTTTCCAACTTGGTCACACGTATGTGAATGCATTGATTGTTGCAGTGCGGACCCCAGCGAAGGACTTCTCCAGTTTTCCAATCCAGCTGTGGGGCATGGAGCTGAAACCAAGGTAGACCAAGCAAGAGAGGTGAAGTACAGTGTGGGAGTACGTAGAAGGACAAGTTCTCCCTATGGGAGACTCCGACCTGCATCAGCAGGGGTTCTGTGCGGTGGAGCACGGTACAGTCCAGTCTTTCTCCATTGACCGTAGAGATGAACAGAGGTTTCAGGAGGTGGAAAACTGGCAGACGATACTTATGCACTAAAGAGGCATCAATAAAGTTTCCCGCGGAGCCAGAGTCCAAGAAGGCCAGAACTGAGAGGTTCTCTTTGGAGGGAAGAAGAAGCTGAACCGTCATATTTAAGCATGGAGAGGAGGAATTCATACCTAGGGAGGCCTCTCCAACAAACCTTAGGTGTGAGCATTTCCCTGTGGCTGAGGACGCAGAGGACAGTCCTTAACCCCTTAAGGACTCAGGGTTTTTCCATTTTTGCACTTTCGTTTTTTCCTCCTCACCTTCTAAAAATCATAACCCTTTCAATTTTGCACCAAAAAATCCATATGATGGCTTATTTTTTGCGCCACCAATTCTGCGCCACCAATTCTACTTTGCAGTGACATCAGTAATTTTACCCAAAAATCTACAGCGAAATGGAAAAAAAAAAGAATTGTACGACGAAATTGAAGAAAAAACATAATTTTGTAAATTTTGGGGGCTTCTGTTTCTACGCAGTACATTTTTCGTTAAAATTGAAACCTAATCTTTATTCTGTAGGTCCATACAATTAAAATGATCCCCTACTTATATATGTTTGATATTGTCGTACGGAAAAAATCATAACTACATGCAGGAAAACGTATACGTGTAAAATTGTCATGTTCTGACCCCTATAACTTTTCTATTTTTCTGTTTACGGGACGGTATGAGGACTCATTTTTTGTGCCGTGATCTGAAGTTTTTAACGGTACAATTTATATATTGATCGGACTTTTTGATCACTTTTTATTAATTTTTTCATTATAAAAAGTGACCAAAATACGGTATTGATTGTGTACGAACCTCGTGGCTCGGCGGTTGCTGACTTTAGCCTGCATAAATTAGTCTCCTAGGGCTGTATCCACTTTTTTCAGCCACCGGAGCACCTGAAAGCTGAATTAATTTATGCAGGCTAAAGGCAGCAAACGCCGAGCCGTGAGGTTCGTGCAGAATCGAAGTACTGTAACTTCGCTCATCTCTCTTAGGCTGGGTTCACACCACGTTTTTCAAATACGGTTACCTTATACGGTTTTCCGCTAAAAAACGTATGGCAAAAATCGTATACAACCGTATGACTCCAAATTAAAATGTATATGTTTTTTCCCCGTAAGGTTCTATCCGTTTGCATCAGTTTTTGCCAACGGTTTTGCTATTTTGTTGGAATTAGTTTTCCAGCAATTTAATAAAGTTACTATTGTTCTATTGAAATTCCAATTTGCGCATGTGTCAACTCCAAAAACGGATTAGAAAAACCGTGTGCAACCGTATTCTGAAATTCTGTGTATGGTTCTCATAGACAACAATGTTAAAAGAACCGCATACGGTTCGCATACGGTTTTCCAACCGGAGGCAAAAACATGGTCGACAGCATTTTTGCCTACGGTTGAAAAATCGGCAAAACCGTATCCGAGGCAAAACGGATGCAACCGTACACAACATTTGGAATACGGTTTACAATGCATTCTCTATGCATACGGTTTCGGATACGGTCGTATCCGTTTTTTTGCGGAAAAACGTATACGGTTACCGTATTTGAAAAACGTGGTGTGAACCCAGCCTTAGGACTAGGAGTAAATGAGTAAAACAATGCCAGAGGCCGATGGAAAGGGTGGTGAGCAGACGTGGACGGCGGTGGATGGCACGTAAGCACTGACAAGGCTTATCAGCTTAATGTAGTGACAGCTGGAGCAGACTATGGCAGGCAGTAGCGGCTGGCACTTTGGTGAGGCGCTCACAGTCTGGTGAAGCTTCGTGACAGCTGTTCAATGAGACAAGGTCAAGGTCAATGACGAGATCAGGAATCACCAGGAACACAACAGCATCGAGCTTGTATATTCACCGTGATGTAACGTGTGAACCCCCATAAACTTTGGTATCTGATCCTTCTCCAACAGCGCAGATCACGGAGAGCGAAGGATTGTATGTGATTATATAGGTAGAAAAGATGGATATATCTGAATAAACACTATCTGGCCCAACGATCAGAACGTAGCGGACGCTGTCTCCATTCTTGTCAGATCCGATTCCGACTCCTTTATAAATGCCTTATATATTTTCCTTTATTATCTATACCTCATCCCTTATAAAGGGAAATACTGCTTTGAGTTTTAATAAGTTATTTAATAATATTTAATCATTTCATTTTAGATCCAGAGCGAGAGTTGGTACATTTCTACTGACTCCATTACTCCATGGTCCTGTGTAATATACTGTTGTTTTTTGTTTACAGTTTTTCACATCATTGGTTTTTTATGTAAAGTGAATAAATTATGAACAAACGGAATTATTAAAAAAAAAAAAACCCTGCTGACTTACTCTTACAGAGAACTGCCATCCTGGTGCCCGGTCACCGCCCCCGAACCCGTATGCGCTGACAGGTAACGTACTCCTAATTTCTAGACCTTCCCTTTGTCTTTCCCTCACTCACCTCTAACCCCTGAACTTCTCTTTATCTCCTCTTTCTCCCATCTCTGTCCTCATGACTAATATGGCATTCCATGTCTACCCATTAACTATGCCTGTTCAATACTCTTCTACGGCGAAGCAAGAGAGTGGTATAAGTGGTTGACCGTTGGATGTAGTCACAAGAATACCATCCTCCACTTGTCTTATTGCATAGATCCCTAAGGACCCGCTGTATTTTTCACATGTTTAGATTGTTCTCCATTTGTACTTTGACCCCCAATAGTCAGAGAATGTATCAGGTTAATGCTGTTATTCATTTTCCTGGGGTGGAACGGAATTGTTCTGTATTTTCTTGTGAAACTTTAATAAACTTTACTTTGAAAAAAAAAAAACGATTCACCCAAATCAATTTTTTGGGGGGATTCTTTCAAGTGAATCCGTGATGTCCTACATTGGGCACCATGGAAATACATATATTCTCTGTACGCCGAGCGGCCCGGAGGTGAGCAGCCGCTGGTTAGTTTGCTGGATGCTGTTGATCCTGATCAGTTATTGTACAGTATAAGGCCAAATCTGCTGTAGAAAGCAAATCAAATGCAAAGAATTCCAGTAGTAGGTTTTTTATACTTTTATCAATGTTTTTTTTAACCCCTTAAAGGGGTACTCCACCCCTAGACATCTTATCCCCCATCCCGCCGCTGGGGACCCCCGCAATATAACATGCGGCACCCACCTGTTTCTTGTCCGGAAGCGCTGGAGGGTCTGGGTTCCGTCCACGGGAATGGAAGTTCTTGACGTCACGACTCCCCCGTGTGATGTTGCGCCCCATCCCCTCAATGCAAGCCCATGGGAGGGGGCTGGACCCCCGCGATCAGACATCTTATCCCTTATCCTTTGGATAGGGGATAAGACTTCTAGGGGTGGAGTACCCTTTTTAACCCCTTAAGGACTCTGGGTTTTTCCGTTTTTGCACTTTCGTTTTTTCCTCCTTACCTTTTAAAAATCATAACCCTTTCAATTTTCCACCTAAAAATCCATTTAAAAATGTCATTTTCTGACCCCTATAACTTTTTTATTTTTCCACTTACGGGGCGGTATGAGGGCACATTTTTTGCGCCGTGATCTGAAGTTTTTATCGGTATGATTTTTGTTTTGATTGGACTTTTTGATCACTCTTTATTCATTTTTAATGGTATAAAAAGTGACCAAAATACGCTTTTTGGGATTTGGAATTTTTTTGCGTGTACGCCATTGACCGTGCGGTTTAATTAATGATATATTTTTATAGTTCGGACATTTACGCACGCAGCGATACCACATATGTTTATTTATTTATTTTTTTACACTGTTTTATTTTTTTTTATGGGAAAAGGGGGGTGATTCAAACTTTTATTAGGGAAGGGGTTAAATGACCTATATTAACACTTTTTTTTTACTTTTTTTTTTGCAGTGTTATAGGTCCCATAGGGACCTATAACACTGCACACACTAATCTCTTATACTGATCATTGTTATCCCATAGGGACCTATAACACTGCACACACTGATCTCTTATACTGATCATTGTTATCCCATAGGGACCTATAACACTGCACACACTGATCTCTTATACTGATCATTGTTATCCCATAGGGACCTATAACACTGCACACACTGATCTCTTATACTGATCATTGTTATCCCATAGGGACCTATAACACTGCACACACTGATCTCTTATACTGATCATTGTTATCCCATAGGGACCTATAACACTGCACACACTGATCTCTTATACTGATCATTGTTATCCCATAGGGACCTATAACACTGCACACACTGATCTCTTATACTGATCATTGTTATCCCATAGGGACCTATAACACTGCACACACTGATCTCTTATACTGATCATTGTTATCCCATAGGGACCTATAACACTGCACACACTGATCTCTTATACTGATCATTATTATCCCATAGGGACCTATAACACTGCACACACTGATCTCTTATACTGATCATTGTTATCCCATAGGGGACTATAACACTGCACACACTGATCTCTTATACTGATCATTGTTATCCCATAGGGACCTATAACACTGCACACACTGATCTCTTATACTGATCATTGTTATCCCATAGGACCTATAACACTGCACACACTGATCTCTTATACTGATCATTGTTATTCCATAGGGACCTATAACACTGCACACACTGATCTCTTACACTGATCATTAGTATCCCATAGGGACCTATAACACTGCACATACTGATCTCTTATACTGATCATTGTTATCCCATAGGGACCTATAACACTGCACACACTGATCTCTTATACTGATGATTATTATCCCATAGGAGACTATAACACTGCACACACTGATCTCTTATACTGATCATTATTATCCCATAGGAGACTATAACACTGCACACACTGATCTCTTATACTGATCATTATTATCCCATAGGGACCTATAAAACTGCACACACTGATCTCCTATGCTGATCATTGTTATCCCATAGGGACCTATAACACTGCACACACTGATCTCCTATGCTGATCATTGTTATCCCATAGGGACCTATAACACTGCACACACTGATCATTGTTATCCCATAGGAACCTATAACACTGCACACACTGATCTCTTATACTGATCATTGTTATCCCATAGGGACCTATAACACTGCACACACTGATCTCTTGTATTGATCATTGTTATCCCATAGGGACCTATAACACTGCACACACTGATCATTGTTATCCCATAGGGACCTATAACACTGCACACACTGATCTCTTATACTGATCATTATTATCCCATAGGAGACTATAACACTGCACACACTGATCTCTTATACTGATCATTGTTATCCCATAGGGACCTATAACACTGCACACACTGATCTCTTATACTGATCATTATTATCCCATAGGGACCTATAACACTGCACACACTGATCTCTTATACTGATCATTGTTATCCCATAGGGACCTATAACACTGCACACACTGATCTCTTATACTGATCATTGTTATCCCATAGGGACCTATAACACTGCACACACTGATCTCTCATCCTGATCACAGGAGTGTATTAACACGCCTGTCATCAGCATTATCGGCGCTTGACTGCTCCTGCCTGGATCTCAGGCACGGAGCAGTCATTCGCCGATCGGACACCGAGGAGGCAGGTAAGGGCCCTCCCCGTGTCCTGTCAGCTGTTCGGGACGCCGTGATTTCACCACGGCGGTCCCGAACAGCCCGACTGAGCAGCCGGGTCACTTTCAGTTTCACTTTAGAAGTGGCGGTCAGCTTTGACCGCTGCTTCTAAAGGGTTAATACCGCACATCGCCGCGATCGGCGATGTGTGGTATTAGCCGTGGGTCCCGGCCGTTGATGAGCGCCGGGACTGACGCAATATGATGCAGGATCGCGGCGCGATCCCGCTTCATATCGCGGGAGCCGGCGCAGGACGTAAATATACGTCCTGCGTTGTTAAGGGGTTAATGACTGCCCATGTGACCATATGTCCTGGCACTTATGAAGGAGATCTATTTAACAGTACCACCTATCTGATGACCACAAACCTTCTGTTCTAATGACCAAGAACAGGGAAATTGATTTAACAGATTTTATTTAGTGTGCACTTTTTTATATACAGTGACCCCCCGACCTACGATGGCCCCGACATACCATATATATACAGTGACCCCCCGACCTACGATGGCCCCGACATACCATATATATATACAGTGACCCCCGACCTACGATGGCCCCGACATACCATATATATACAGTGACCCCCCGACCTACGATGGCCCCGACATACCATATATATACAGTGACCCCCCGACCTACGATGGCCCCGACATACCATATATATACAGTGACCCCCCGACCTACGATGGCCCCGACATACCATATATGTATACAGTGACCCCCCGACCTACGATGGCCCCGACATACCATATATATATACAGTGACCCCCGACCTACGATGGCCCCGACATACCATATATATATACAGTGACCCCCCGACCTACGATGGCCCCAACATACCATATATATACAGTGACCCCCCCGACCTACGATGGCCCCGACATACCATATATATACAGTGACCCCCCGACCTACAATGGCCCCGACATACCATATATATACAGTGACCCCCCCCGACCTACGATGGCCCCGACATACCATATATATACAGTTACCCCCCCCGACCTACGATGGCCCCGACATACCATATATATATACAGTGACCCCCCGACCTACGATGGCCACGACATACCATATATATACAGTTACCCCCCCCGACCTATGATGGCCCCGACATACCATATATATATACAGTGACCCCCCGACCTACGATGGCCACGACATACCATATATATATACAGTTACCCCCCCCGACCTACGATGGCCCCGACATACCATATATATACAGTGACCCCCCGACCTACGATGGCCCCAACATACCATATATATATACAGTTACCCCCCCCCGACCTACGATGGCCCCGACATACCATATATATACAGTGACCCCCCGACCTACGATGGCCCCGACATACCATATATATATACAGTGACCCCCCCGACCTACCATGGCCCCGACATACCATATATATACAGTGACCCCCGACCTACAATGGCCCCGACCTACCATATATATACAGTGACCCCCCGAACTACGATGGCGCCGACATACCATATATATACAGTGACCCCCCGACCTACGATGGCCCCGACATACCATATATATACAGTTACCCCCGACCTACGATGGCCCCGACATACCATATATATACAGTGACCCCCCGACCTACGATGGCCCCGACATACCATATATATATACAGTGACCCCCCCGACCTACCATGGCCCCGACATACCATATATATACAGTGACCCCCCGACCTACAATGGCCCCGACATACCATATATATATACAGTGACCCCCCGACCTACGATGGCCCCGACATACCATATATATATACAGTGACCCCCCGACCTACGATGGCCCCGACATACCATATATATATACAGTGACCCCCCGACCTACTATGGCCCTGACATACCATATATATACAGTGACCCCCCCGACCTACGATGGCCCCGATATACCATATATATACAGTGACCCCCGACCTACGATGGCCCAGACATACCATATATATATACAGTGACCCCCGACCTATGATGGCCCCGACATACCATATATATACAGTGACCCCCCGACCTACGATGACCCTGACATACCATATATATACAGTGACCCCCCCGACCTACTATGGCCCTGACATACCATATATATACAGTGACCCCCCCGACCTACGATGGCCCCGATATACCATATATATACAGTGACCCCCCGACCTACTATGGCCCTGACATACCATATATATACAGTGACCCCCCGACCTACGATGGCCCCGACATACCATATATATACAGTGACCCCCCGACCTACGATGGCCCCGACATACCATATATATATACAGTGACCCCTCGACCTGCGATGGCCCTGACATACCATATATATACAGTGACCCCCCGACCTACGATGGCCCCGACATACCATATATATACAGTGACCCCCCGACCTACGATGGCCCCGACATACCATATATATACAGTGACCCCCCGACCTACGATGGCCCCGACATACCATATATATACAGTGACCCCCCGACCTACGATGGCCCCGACATACCATATATATACAGTGACCCCCCCGACCTACGATGGCCCCGACATATCATATATATACAGTGACCCCCCGACCTACGATGGCCCCGACATACCATATATATACAGTGACCCCCCCGACCTACGATGGCCCCGACATACCATATATATACAGTGACCCCCCCGACCTACGATGGCCCCGACATACCATATATATACAGTGACCCCCCCGACCTACGATGGCCCCGACATACCATATATATACAGTGACCCCCCCGACCTACGATGGCCCCGACATACCATATATATACAGTGACCCCCCCGACCTACGATGGCCCGACATACCATATATATACAGTGACCCCCCGACCTACGATGGCCCCGACATACCATATATATACAGTGACCCCCCGACCTACGATGGCCCTGACATTCCATATATATACAGTGACCCCCCGACCTACGATAGCCCCGACATACCATATATATACAGTGACCCCCCGACCTACGATGGCCCCGACATACCATATATATACAGTGACCCCCGACCTACGATGGCCCCGACATACCATATATATACAGTGACCCCCCCGACCTACGATGGCCCCGACATACCATATATATACAGTGACCCCCCCCGACCTACGATGGCCCCGACATACCATATATATACAGTGACCCCCCGACCTACGATAGCCCCGACATACCATATATATACAGTGACCCCCCGACCTACGATGGCCCCGACATACCATATATATACAGTGACCCCCCGACCTACGATGGCCCCGACATACCATATATATACAGTGACCCCCCCGACCTACGATGGCCCCGACATACCATATATATACAGTGACCCCCGACCTACGATGGCCCCGACATACCATATATATACAGTGACCCCCCGACCTACGATGGCCCTGACATTCCATATATATACAGTGACCCCCCGACCTACGATGGCCCCGACATACCATATATATACAGTGACCCCCCGACCTACGATGGCCCCGACATACGATAATTTCAGCATACGATCACTCTCAGAGGCAGCATCACCATACGATGCTTTTGTATGTCGGGGCCATCGCATAAACGGCTATCCCTAAGCGCAGACTGCTTCAGCCACCACCGGATAGCCGTTTACGGTGCCCCGTGTGTTGCGGTCATGATCACTTACCTGTCCTCGGGGCTCCGGCGCGTCCTCTTCGGGATCCTATGCATCGTCGGCGCTCTCCATCGTCGTCATCACGTCGCCGCGCACGCCGTCCCGTCATCCAATAGGAGCGGCGTGCGTAATGACGTGATGGCTGCGGCGGAGAGCGAGGATGCCGGGGAAGCAGAGGCCTTACCAGAGTGTTGGGGAGACCCTGGGGATGCGGCGACAGCGATGGACGGTGATATCCAGGGCAGCGATGACGAGTGGTGACGGTCCGGAGCGGCGGGGACAGGTGAGTATAACCTCCAATACCAGTGGTCTTCAACCTGCGGACCTCCAGATGTTGCAAAACTACAACTCCCAGCATGGGCATGCTGGGTGTTGTAGTTTTGCAACATCTGGAGGTCCGCAGGTTGTAGACCACTGTCCTATACTTTACATTGCACGGATCCCTCAACATACGATGGTTTCAACAAATGATGGTCCATTTGGAACGGATTACCATCGTATGTTGAGGGACCACTGTACATATATAATTTACATACTTTGTTGCAATTTGCTGTCCGCTGCCTGTTGTTTATGAAATTCTGTCTCTAGCAGCAAAGAGACCAAGACATAACAAGGAAGTGAGGGCGGGGCCTAGATAGTTCAGAGATGGAACTCGGTAGGTTAGGGTGGGGCCTAGATAGTTCAGAGATGGAACTCGGTAGGTGAGGGTGGGGCCTAGATAGTTCAGAGATGGAACTCGGTAGGTGAGGGTGGGGCCTAGATAGTTCAGAGATGGAACTCGGTAGGTGAGGGTGGGGCCTAGATAGTTCAGAGATGGAACTCGGTAGGTGAGGGTGGGGCCTAGATAGTTCAGAGATGGAACTCGGTAGGTGAGGGTGGGGCCTAGATAGTTCAGAGATGGAACTCGGTAGGTGAGGGTGGGGCCTAGATAGTTCCGAGATGGAACTCGGTAGGTTAGGGTGGGGCCTAGATAGTTCAGAGATGGAACTCGGTAGGTGAGGGTGGGGCCTAGATAGTTCAGAGATGGAACTCGGTAGGTGAGGGTGGGGCCTAGATAGTTCAGAGATGGAACTCGGTAGGTGAGGGTGGGGCCTAGATAGTTCAGAGATGGAACTCGGTAGGTGAGGGTGGGGCCTAGAGAGCACAGAGATGAAACTCCAGATTTGGGGGCAGAGCCTAGAGAGTGTAGAGATGGAACTCAGGAAGGGGCCATAGGGCCTAGAGAGCACAGAGATGGATGGAACTCCGCAAGTGTGGCCTAAGGAGTGCAGAGATGTCACGCCCCCTCCCATAGACTTGCATTGAGGGGGCGGGGTTTCATGGCATGAGGGGGCGGGGCTATAACCCACCTGAAGTGCAGTTATTAGTTCATTTGTATATTGCTAGATTGTGCTATATCTTTAGTATAATTGATTTGTTTCCTTAATACACATTATCTGGGCAGTCGGAGAGGAATGTCATGTGAACATTAACTCATAAAATCAGACATTTCTTTTGGATTGTGGTTTAACAGAATCCTTTTACAAAACAAAATAATAAAACTGTGTATATGAGCTCTGTGTATGTGAGATCTGTGTATATGAGGTCTGTGTATATGAGGTCTGTGTATACGAGGTCTGTGTATATGAGATCTGTGTATATGAGGTCTGTGTATATGAGATCTGTGTATATGAGATCTGTGTATATGAGGTCTGTGTATGTGAAGTCTGTGTATATGAGATCTGTGTATATGAGGTCTGTGTATACGAGGTCTGTGTATACGAGGTCTGTGTATATGAGGTCTGTGTATACGAGGTCTGTGTATATGAGATCTGTGTATATGAGGTCTGTGTATATGAGATCTGTGTATATGAGGTCTGTGTATATGAGGTCTGTGTATATGAGATCTGTGTATATGAGATCTGTGTATGTGAGATCTGTGTATATGAGGTCTGTGTATACGAGGTCTGTGTATATGAGATCTGTGTATGTGAGATCTGTGTATGTGAGATCTGTGTATATGAGGTCTGTGTATACGAGGTCTGTGTATATGAGATCTGTGTATATGAGGTCTGTGTATATGAGGTCTGTGTATATGAGGTCTGTGTATATGAGATCTGTGTATATGAGATCTGTGTATATGAGATCTGTGTATATGAGATCTGTGTATATGAGGTCTGTGTATATGAGGTCTGTGTATATGAGGTCTGTGTATATGAGATCTGTGTATATGAGGTCTGTGTATGTGAGATCTGTGTATATGAGATCTGTGTATATGAGGTCTGTGTATGTGAGGTCTGTGTATATGAGATCTGTGTATATGAGATCTGTGTATATGAGGTCTGTGTATACGAGGTCTGTGTATATGAAGTCTGTGTATATGAGATCTGTGTATACGAGGTCTGTGTATGTGAGATCTGTGTATGTGAGGTCTGTGTATGTGAGGTCTGTGTATACGAGGTCTGTGTATACGAGATCTGTGTATACGAGGTCTGTGTATGTGAGATCTGTGTATGTGAGGTCTGTGTATATGAGGTCTGTGTATATGAGGTCTGTGTATGTGAGGTCTGTGTATACGAGATCTGTGTATACGAGGTCTGTGTATACGAGGTCTGTGTATACGAGGTCTGTGTATATGAGGTCTGTGTATATGAGATCTGTGTATATGAGATCTGTGTATATGAGATCTGTGTATACGAGGTCTGTGTATACGAGGTCTGTGTATACGAGGTCTGTGTATACGAGGTCTGTGTATATGAGATCTGTGTATATGAGGTCTGTGTATATGAGGTCTGTGTATGTGAGGTCTGTGTATGTGAGGTCTGTGTATGTGAGGTCTGTGTATGTGAGATCTGTGTATATGAGGTCTGTGTATATGAGGTCTGTGTATATGAGGTCTGTGTATATGAGTTCTGTGTATATGAGATCTGTGTATATGAGATCTGTGTATACGAGGTCTGTGTATATGAGGTCTGTGTATGTGAGGTCTGTGTATGTGAGGTCTGTGTATATGAGGTCTGTGTATATGAGATCTGTGTATATGAGATCTGTGTATATGAGATCTGTGTATGTGAGGTCTGTGTATATGAGGTCTGTGTATGTGAGGTCTGTGTATGTGAGATCTGTGTATATGAGGTCTGTGTATATGAGATCTGTGTATATGAGGTCTGTGTATGTGAGATCTGTGTATATGAGGTCTGTGTATATGAGGTCTGTGTATATGAGATCTGTGTATATGAGATCTGTGTATGTGAGGTCTGTGTATGTGAGGTCTGTGTATACGAGGTCTGTGTATATGAGGTCTGTGTATGTGAGATCTGTGTATATGAGGTCTGTGTATATGAGCTCTGTGTATATGAGCTCTGTGTATATGAGGTCTGTGTATATGAGATCTGTGTATATGAGGTCTGTGTATATGAGCTCTGTGTATATGAGGTCTGTGTATATGAGGTCTGTGTATATGAGGTCTGTGTATATGAGGTCTGTGTATGTGAGGTCTGTGTATGTGAGGTCTGTGTATGTGAGGTCTGTGTATATGAGGTCTGTGTATATGAGGTCTGTGTATGTGAGATCTGTGTATATGAGGTCTGTGTATATGAGGTCTGTGTATATGAGATCTGTGTATATGAGGTCTGTGTATATGAGGTCTGTGTATATGAGGTCTGTGTATATGAGATCTGTGTATATGAGATCTGTGTATATGAGGTCTGTGTATATGAGATCTGTGTATATGAGGTCTGTGTATATGAGTTCTGTGTATATGAGGTCTGTGTATGTGAGATCTGTGTATATGAGCTCTGTGTATATGAGGTCTGTGTATATGAGATCTGTGTATATGAGGTCTGTGTATACGAGGTCTGTGTATACGAGGTCTGTGTATATGAGGTCTGTGTATATGAGGTCTGTGTATATGAGATCTGTGTATATGAGATCTGTGTATATGAGATCTGTGTATACGAGGTCTGTGTATATGAGATCTGTGTATATGAGGTCTGTGTATATGAGATCTGTGTATATGAGTTCTGTGTATATGAGGTCTGTGTATATGAGGTCTGTGTATATGAGATCTGTGTATATGAAACTGCTGAGGTGTACACTTTGCATATGACACTACTGGTGTGTATACTGCTGCTGTCTACAGAGAGGGGGCCTGCTGTCTACAAGGGGGGGGCACTGTCTACAAGGGGGGTGCGCTGTCTACAAGGGGGGGGGGCACTGTCTACAAGGGGGGTGCGCTGTCTACAAGAGGGGGTGGGGGGCTGCTGTCTACAAGGGGGGTGCGCTGTCTACAAGAGGGGGTGGGGGGCTGCTGTCTACAAGGGGGGTGCTGTCTACAAGAAGGGGGCTGCTGTCTACAAGGGGGGGCGCTGTCTACAAGAAGGGGTCTGCTGTCTACAAGGGGGGGCTGCTGTCTACAAGGGGGGTGCGGTCTACAAGGGGGGGTCTGCTGTCTACAAGGGGGGTGCTGTCTACAAGAAGGGGGCTGCTGTCTACAAGGGGGGGTCTGCTGTTTACAAGGGGGGTGCTGTCTACAAGGGGGGGTGGGGGGCTGCTGTCTACAAGGGGGGTGCTGTCTACAAGAGGGGGTGGGGGCTGCTGTCTACAAGGGGGGTGCTGTCTACAAGAAGGGGGCTGCTGTCTACAAGGGGGGGGCGCTGTCTACAAGAGGGGGTGGGGGGCTGCTGTCTACAAGGGGGGTGCTGTCTACAAGGGGGGGGCGCTGTCTACAAGAGGGGGTGGGGGGCTGCTGTCTACAAGGGGGGTGCTGTCTACAAGAAGGGGGCTGCTGTCTACGAGAGGGGGGTTGCTGTCTACAAGAGGGGGGGTTGCTGTCTACAAGGGGGGTCTGCTATCTACAAGGGGGGGCTGCTATCTACAAGGCTGGGCTGCTGTCTACAACCAACGGGGGGGTTTGCTGCCTACAAGGCTGGGCTGCTGTCTACAACCAACAGGGGGGTTTGCTGTCTACAAGGCTGGGCTGCTGTCTACAAGGGGGGGTCTGCTGTCTACAAGGGTGGGCTGCGGTCTACAGGGGGGGGGGTCTGCTGTCTACAAGGTTGGGCTGCTGTCTACAAGGGGGGGTCTGCTGTCTACAAGGAGGGGGGTCTGCTGTCTACAAGGAGGGGGGTCTGCTGTCTACAAGGGTGGGCTGCTGTCTACAAGGGGGGGTCTGCTGTCTACAAGGGGGGTCTGCTGTCTACAAGGCTGGGCTTCTGTCTACAGGGGGGCTGCTACTAATGTCTGCAGGGGGGTCTGCTGTATACAAGGGGGGGTCTGCTGTCTACAAGGGGGGTCTGCTGTCTACAAGGGGGGGTCTGCTGTCTACAAGGGGGGGTCTGCTGTCTACAAGGCTGGGCTGCTGTCTACAAGGGGGGGTCTGCTGTCTACAAGGCTGGGCTGCTGTCTACAAGGGGGGGGTCTGCTGTCTACAAGGTTGGGCTGCTATCTACAAGGGGGGGTCTGCTGTCTACAAGGAGGGGGGTCTGCTGTCTACAAGGAGGGGGGTCTGCTGTCTACAAGGGGGGGTCTGCTGTCTACAAAGCTGGGCTGCTGTCTAGAAGGGGGGGTCTGCTGTTTACAAGGGGGGTCTGCTGTCTACAAGGGGGGGTCTGCTGTCTACAAGGAGGGGGGTCTGCTGTATACAAGGGGGGGTCTGCTGTCTACAAGGCTGGGCTTCTGTCTACAGGGGGGCTGCTACTAATGTCTGCAGGGGGGCTTCTGTCTACAGGGGGGCTGCTACTAATGTCTGCAGGGGGGCTTCTGTCTACAGGGGGGCTGCTACTAATGTCTGCAGCTATCTATACTACTTACAAGAGGATACAACCTATTATTAAAGACGACCTCACAGCAGAGTCACCTGCACTGACTTGAATCTCTATGTAGATAAACCTATCACCGCGCACCATGTGATCATCAGCGCAATCGCTCCGGAGACATCGTTCTCGCCACCAATGAAAATCCTGCCCAATGGAGAAGAGAGAAATCTTGTCTCATACTACAGCAGACGCCGCCATTGTACACAACAAGGACCCCTCATATATACGGTAAACAGCGCCAGAAACCGCGTCATCCTGGGGTCAGATTCCCTTTATAATATTAGTACTCGTAATTGGTGTCGGCGACTACTAGAAGAAAGTATCGGTACTCGTATCGGGACATCCCTAATTATTACTTTTCTTAGTTTCACCTTATTTCCGGGGCATTGTTAGTTGGAACTATCAGCACCTGCCGGTAATGGCGGACATCAGTGATTACGTTAATGCCCATCATTAACCCTTCAGATCCTGCCATCTTTAGCATAACAGGGGCTTGGTGAGGCTCATTAGACCAACCGCGGCACGACTTTGGGATCCAATGGGCCAAGATGGCGACCGGAAGTCCCCTCACTGCGGCAGTCTTCTTCTCTGGTCTGTCTTCACAGAAGTAGATCGCAGATAGCACTGATCAATGCTCAGCCTATGTATAGCAAGGAGCAGTATTAGAAAATAAAAAAGAAGTGAATAAATGTTAATAAGCCCCTCTTCATTTAAAAATTTAAATTGCCCCTTTTTCCCATTTAACATAAAAAAAATTTTAAAAGACAAAATAAACATATTTGGTATTGCGTGTGCGTAAATGTCCGGACTATTAAAATATAAAGTTAATGGTCCGTACGAGAAACAGCGTAAATGTAAAAAAAACAAAAAAGAAAAAAAAATGTTTTGGTCACAATTACAGATCACGGCACAAAAATGACCCTCCTGCCGCCCGGTATACAGCAATATAAGGTCATAGGGGTCAGAATAGTGCAATTCTAAAAATACCGATTTTGTTTAAAAAGTTTGAGGTTTTTTTTTAGTACAATAATAGAAAATCAAATAAACGAATCGTTATAATCGAAATAACCCACAGAATAAGTCGGTTTTACCATAAAGTCTACGGTTTAAAAATATAATTACATAGAACAATTGGTCGTGCGAAACACAACAAGTCTCATATGGGTCTGTGGAGGGAAAAATAAGAAGGCGAGGAGGAATAAACGAAAAAACGAAAAAAAAAACGAGAGGCCACAAAGCCGTGGCTAAAAATTGTAGCAGATCTGGCCCATGATAATGGTAATGGCATAGCCCCGCCCCCTCATGACATCATACTCCGCCCCCTCAATGCAAGTCTATGGGAGGGGGCGTGACAGCCGCTACACCCCCTCCCATAGACTTGCATTGAGGGGGCGGGACGTGACACAATGGGGGCGGGGCTGTGCCGGGAGCTAGTGACGGCATAGCCCCGCCCCCTCATGACATCATTCTCCACCACCCTCAATGCAAGTCTATGGGAGGGGGCGTAACAGCCGTCACGCCCCCTCCCATAGACTTGCATTGTGGGGGCGAGACTTGACCCCATGGGGGCGGGGCTGTGCCAGGAGCTCGTGATGGCATAGACCCGCCCCCTCATGACATCATTCTCCACCACCCTCAATGCAAGTCTATGGGAGGGGGCGTGACAGCCATCACGCCCTCTCCCATAGACTTGCATTGAGGGGGCGGGACGTGACACTATGGGGGCGGGGCTATGATGTCACGAGCTCCCAGTTCCAGCGTTCGGAACAGTTTGTTCCAAACGCTGAGCAGCGGAGTACCCCTTTAAGTACAGAACTCGCTGTAAACCCGCCGGTGTGAATGTACCCTGTACATTCACATGGGAGGGGGGCAAACCTCCAGCTGTTGCAAAACTACAACTCCCAGCATGTACTGACAGACCATACAGCTGGAGGCACACTGATACAACTCCCAGCATGCCCTTTGGTAGTCTGTGCATGCTGGGATTTGTAGTTATGCAACAACTGGCTGCACACTTTTTCATAGAAAAAAAGTGGCTCCAGCTGTTGCAAAACTACAACCCCCAGCATGCACAGACTACCAAAGGGCATGCTGGGAGTTGTATCAGTTTGCCTCCAGCTGTTGCAAAACTAAAACTCCCAGCATGCCCTTTGGCTGTGCAAGCTGCGAGTTGTTGCTAATCAACAGCAGGAAGTGAACAGGCCTCACGTCCTGCTGTATCCTTCTGCTGGGAACGTCGCTGATCCTGCTGCTCCTGTTGCCGCCACCGATCCCGCAGGGACCCCCACCGGACCAGGCCAAGGTAGGAGACCCCAGCCTGCGCTGATCTCCGCCATCTTCGCTGTCCCGATCGCCCCCAGCAGGGTCGTGATTGATCGGTCATTTTTTGCACGTGGCACCCCGTTGGTAATCAGTCCCCGGAGCGACCACAGGGCCGATGGCGTGTGATGTCACGCCTCCGCCCCCGTGTGACGTCACGCTCCACCCCACAATGCAAGCCTATGGGAGGGGGCGTGATAGCTATCATGTGCAAGATCACGGGGGTCCCCATTGGCGGGACTCCCGCGATCAGGCATCTTATCCCCTATCCTTTGGATAAGGGATTAGATGTCTAAGCACCGGAGAACCCCTTTAAATCTTGGAGGTGTGTAAACTCCACATTTAATGCGCCGTGATCACTTTCTAGGAAGCCTTAAGGTTCACCTGTGAGGCCGGCAACAAATTAGCCATCTTGGGTGGGGCTCATAGCCTCCCCCCTCCCATTGCATGTGCGCCCGGCCACACTGGAGCGAACTGGGAGGAGGCTGTCACACTGGAGGTAACTGGGAGCAGGCTGTCACACTGGAGGGAACTGGGAGGAGGCTGTCACACTGGAGGTAACTGGGAGCAGGCTGTCACACTGGAGGGAACTGGGAGGAGGCTGTCACACTGGAGGGAACTGGGAGCAGGCTGTCACACTGGAGGTTACTGGGAGGAGGCTGTCACACTGGAGGTTACTGGGAGGAGGCTGTCACACTGGAGGTAACTGGGAGGAGGCTGTCACACTGGAGGTAACTGGGAGGAGGCTGTCACACTGGAGGGAACTGGGAGGAGGCTGTCACACTGGAGGGAACTGGGAGGAGGCTGTCACACTGGAGGGAACTGGGAGGAGGCTGTCACACTGGAGGGAACTGGGAGGAGGCTGTCACACTGGAGGGAACTGGGAGGAGGCTGTCACACTGGAGGGAACTGGGAGGAGGCTGTCACACTGGAGGTTACTGGGAGGAGGCTGTCACACTGGAGGTTACTGGGAGGAGGCTGTCACACTGGAGGTTACTGGGAGGAGGCTGTCACACTGGAGGTAACTGGGAGGAGGCTGTCACACTGGAGGGAACTGGGAGGAGGCTGTCACACTGGAGGGAACTGGGAGGAGGCTGTCACACTGGAGGGAACTGGGAGGAGGCTGTCACACTGGAGGGAACTGGGAGGAGGCTGTCACACTGGAGGGAACTGGGAGGAGGCTGTCACACTGGAGGGAACTGGGAGGAGGCTGTCACACTGGAGGGAACTGGGAGGAGGCTGTCACACTGGAGGGAACTGGGAGGAGGCTGTCACACTGGAGGTTACTGGGAGGAGGCTGTCACACTGGAGGTTACTGGGAGGAGGCTGTCACACTGGAGGGAACTGGGAGGAGGCTGTCACACTGGAGGGAACTGGGAGCAGGCTGTCACACTGGAGGGAACTGGGAGCAGGCTGTCACACTGGAGGGAACTGGGAACAGGCTGTCACACTGGAGGGAACTGGGAGCAGGCTGTCACACTGGAGGTAACTGGGAGGAGGCTGTCACACTGGAGGTAACTGGGAGGAGGCTGTCACACTGGAGGTTACTGGGAGGAGGCTGTCACACTGGAGGTAACTGGGAGGAGGCTGTCACACTGGAGGTAACTGGGAGGAGGCTGTCACACTGGAGGGAACTGGGAGCAGGCTGTCACACTGGAGGGAACTGGGAGCAGGCTGTCACACTGGAGGGAACTGGGAGCAGGCTGTCACACTGGAGGGAACTGGGAGCAGGCTGTCACACTGGAGGGAACTGGGAGCAGGCTGTCACACTGGAGGGAACTGGGAGGAGGCTGTCACACTGGAGGGAACTGGGAGGAGGCTGTCACACTGGAGGGAACTGGGAGGAGGCTGTCACACTGGAGGGAACTGGGAGGAGGCTGTCACACTGGAGGGAACTGGGAGGAGGCTGTCACACTGGAGGGAACTGGGAGGAGGCTGTCACACTGGAGGGAACTGGGAGGAGGCTGTCACACTGGAGGGAACTGGGAGGAGGCTGTCACACTGGAGGGAACTGGGAGGAGGCTGTCACACTGGAGGGAACTGGGAGGAGGCTGTCACACTGGAGGGAACTGGGAGGAGGCTGTCACACTGGAGCGAACTGGGAGGAGGCTGTGAGTTGGACCTAATGCCGCTGTAATTGCCCATACGGCACAGGTAGGTTAGTGTTAGGTCCCTTGGCGTTGGTGTGTGGGCTCAGGTAAGTCCTTCATATAAGGATACACTGGATAATGTCTCCATTTTCACATCAGTGTTGAGGGTTGGTCATATGTTATTGTTACATCCACCACAGTAGTGACCTACATTTATGTATTCCTCTATAGGTTACACATCCGCACTGTCTATCTGGTGGAGGAGGCCATTATGGCACTTGTAGTCCGCTGCAGGCATCCCCCATTGTGTGCATTATTATGCTGGGGATCGCCCTTAGCAACAGACCACAAGCGCACCATCTGCTCCCCCAGTATATATATATATACACACCTGTATATGGGGTTGAGCACCTCCAGCTTTATGAGACATTTTTCTTCTTTTTTTAAATCATTTTATGCACCAACCTTTTATGTGGCACCGGATCAAATGCTTTGGAAAAATCTAAATCTACGACATCCAGCGATTGCCCCCGGTCCGGTCTAGAGCTCGCCTCCTCATAAAATGGAGTCATTACAAACTACATCTGTGGATGGAAAGATGAGTTATGGCTCTTAGAGGAAAAGACATAAATGCCTTAAGGGGTTAAACCTGAAAATCTTCCCTTTATATACAGGTGTCTTACTACTAGCCACTAGAGATGAGCGAACTTACAGTAAATTCGATTCGTCACGAACTTCTCGGCTCGGCAGTTGATGACTTATCCTACATAAATTAGTTCAGCTTTCAGGTGCTCCGGTGGGCTGGAAAAGGTGGATACAGTCCTTGGAAAGAGTCTCCTAGGAATGTATCCACCTTTTCCGGAGCACCGGAAAGCTGAACTAATTTATGCAGGATAAGTCATCAACTGTCGAGCCGAGAAGTTCGTGACGAATCGAATTTACTGTAAGTTCGCTCATCTCTACCAGCCACCCCACACAAGTCACCAGAAGTGTGCTACTCTCACAGGTTCCAATGCCCATTTTTTAAAGGAGTACTCCGCTCCCCAGCATTCGGAACATTTAGTTCTGAACGCTGGGTGTGGGCTTCGGGGGTCACCATGCCCCCTCGTGACATCATTCCCCCCTCCCACAGACTTGCATTAATGGGGCGGGGTGTGATGTCACGAGGGGAAGGCCTGACATCATGAGGGGGCATAGTAACCCCCGGAGCACTCGCCCAGCGTTCAGAACTAAAATGTTCAGAACGCTGGGGAGTGGAGTGCCCTTTTAAAGCTCCACCTCAGGACTCAACAATCATCATAGGGTCCTCATAGACTCCTTTGCACATTGACTGCCCGAATTGAAATGCCCAGTGACGAGCTGTCTTCAGCACCTGTGCTGATCTGGACTAATCTCAAAACCGGGAGTGGCCCCACTACGTGTAAAATCTAGGCCCCATAACAGAACTTACCGGAATCCTTAGCAAGCGAATGTATGTGGTATATATCCTCCTGTGTGGTGATATATAATGTATGTGGTATATATCCTCCTGTGTGGTGATATATAATGTATGTGGTATATATCCTCCTGTGTGGTGATATATAATGTATGTGGTATATATCCTCCTGTGTGGTATATATAATGTAATGTATGTGGTATATATCCTCCTGTGTGGTAATATAATGTATGTGGTATATATCCTCCTGTGTGGTATATATCCTCCTGTGTGGTGATATAATGTAATGTATGTGGTGTATATCCTCCTGTGTGGTGATATATAATGTATGTGGTGTATATCCTCATGTGTGGTGATATAATGTAATGTATGTGGTATATATCCTCCTGTGTGGTGATATATAATGTACTATATGTGGTATATATCCTCCTGTGTGGTGATATATAATGTATGTGGTATATATCCTCCTGTGTGGTGATATAATATAATGTATGTGGTGTATATCCTCCTGTGTGGTATATATCCTCCTGTGTGGTGATATAATGTAATGTACGTGGTATATATGCTCCTGTGTGGTGATATATAATATAATGTAGGTGGTATATATCCTCCTGTGTGGTGATATATAATGCATGTGGTGTATATCCTCCTGTGTGGTGATATAATATAATGTATGTGGTATATATCCTCCTGTGTGGTATATATCCTCCTGTGTGGTGATATATAATGTATGTGGTATATATCCTCCTGTGTGGTGATATAGAATGTATGTGGTATATATCCTCCTGTGTGGTGATATATAATGTACGTGGTATATATCCTCCTGTGTGGTTATATATAATGTATGTGGTGTATATCCTCCTGTGTGGTGATATATATTGTATGTGGTATATATCCTCCTGTGTGGTGATATAATGTAATGTATGTGGTATATATCCTCCTGTGTGGTGATATATAATGTATGTGGTATATATCCTCCTGTGTGGTGATATATAATGTATGTGGTATATATCCTCCTGTGTGGTGATATATAATGTATGTGGTATATATCCTCCTGTGTGGTGATATATAATGTATGTGGTATATATCCTCCTGTGTGGTGATATATAATGTATGTGGTATATATCCTCCTGTGTGGTGATATAACATAATGTATGTGGTATATATCCTCCTGTGTGGTGATATAGAATGTATGTGGTATATATCCTCCTGTGTGGTGATATAGAATGTATGTGGTATATATCCTCCTGTGTGGTGATATAATATAATGTATGTGGTATATATCCTCCTGTGTGGTGATATATAATGTATGTGGTATATATCCTCCTGTGTGGTGATATATAATGTATGTGGTATATATCCTCCTGTGTGGTGATATAATGTAATGTATGTGGTATATATCCTCCTGTGTGGTGATATATAATGTATGTGGTATATATCCTCCTGTGTGGTGATATATAATGTATGTGGTATATATCCTCCTGTGTGGTGATATATAATGTACTATATGTGGTATATATCCTCCTGTGTGGTGATATAATGTAATATATGTGGTATATATCCTCCTGTGTGGTGATATATAATGTAATGTATGTGGTATATATCCTCCTGTGTGGTGATATATAATGTATGTGGTATATATCCTCCAGTGTGGTGATATATAATGTATGTGGTATATATCCTCATGTGTGGTGATATATAATGTAATGTATGTGGTATATATCCTCCTGTGTGGTGATAAATAATGTATGTGGTATATATCCTCCTGTGTGGTGATATATAATGTATGTGGTATATATCCTCCTGTGTGGTGATATATAATGTATGTGGTATATATCCTCCTGTGTGGTGATATATAATGTATGTGGTATATATCCTCCTGTGTGGTGATATATAATGTATGTGGTGTATATCCTCCTGTGTGGTGATATATAATGTATGTGGTGTATATCCTGCTGTGTGGTGATATATAATGTATGTGGTATATATCCTCCTGTGTGGTGATATATAATGTATGTGGTATATATCCTCCTGTGTGGTGATATATAATGTTTGTGGTATATATCCTCCTGTGTGGTGATATATAATGTACTATATGTGGTATATATCCTCCTGTGTGGTGATATATAATGTACTATATGTGGTATATATCCTCCTGTGTGGTGATATATAATGTACTATATGTGGTATATATCCTCCTGTGTGGTGATATAATATAATGTATGTGGTATATATCCTCCTGTGTGGTGATATAGAATGTACTATATGTGGTGTATATCCTCCTGTGTGGTGATATATAATGTACGTGGTATATATCCTCCTGTGTGGTGATATATAATGTACGTGGTATATATCCTCCTGTGTGGTGATATATAATGTACGTGGTATATATCCTCCTGTGTGGTGATATAGAATGTATGTGGTATATATCCTCCTGTGTGGTGATATAATATAATGTATGTGGTATATATCCTCCTGTGTGGTGATATATAATGTATGTGGTATATATCCTCCTGTGTGGTGATATATAATGTATGTGGTATATATCCTCCTGTGTGGTGATATAGAATGTATGTGGTATATATCCTCCTGTGTGGTATATATAATGTACTATATGTGGTATATATCCTCCTGTGTGGTGATATATAATGTATGTGGTATATATCCTCCTGTGTGGTGATATATAATGTATGTGGTATATATCCTCCTGTGTGGTGATATAATGTAATGTATGTGGTATATATCCTCCTGTGTGGTGATATATAATGTATGTGGTATATATCCTCCTGTGTGGTGATATATAATGTATGTGGTATATATCCTCCTGTGTGGTGATATATAATGTACTATATGTGGTATATATCCTCCTGTGTGGTGATATAATGTAATATATGTGGTATATATCCTCCTGTGTGGTGATATATAATGTAATGTATGTGGTATATATCCTCCTGTGTGGTGATATATAATGTATGTGGTATATATCCTCCAGTGTGGTGATATATAATGTATGTGGTATATATCCTCATGTGTGGTGATATATAATGTAATGTATGTGGTATATATCCTCCTGTGTGGTGATAAATAATGTATGTGGTATATATCCTCCTGTGTGGTGATATATAATGTATGTGGTATATATCCTCCTGTGTGGTGATATATAATGTATGTGGTGTATATCCTGCTGTGTGGTGATATATAATGTATGTGGTATATATCCTCCTGTGTGGTGATATATAATGTATGTGGTATATATCCTCCTGTGTGGTGATATATAATGTTTGTGGTATATATCCTCCTGTGTGGTGATATATAATGTACTATATGTGGTATATATCCTCCTGTGTGGTGATATATAATGTACTATATGTGGTATATATCCTCCTGTGTGGTGATATATAATGTACTATATGTGGTATATATCCTCCTGTGTGGTGATATAATATAATGTATGTGGTATATATCCTCCTGTGTGGTGATATAGAATGTACTATATGTGGTGTATATCCTCCTGTGTGGTGATATATAATGTACGTGGTATATATCCTCCTGTGTGGTGATATATAATGTACGTGGTATATATCCTCCTGTGTGGTGATATATAATGTACGTGGTATATATCCTCCTGTGTGGTGATATATAATGTACGTGGTATATATCCTCCTGTGTGGTGATATATAATGTATGTGGTATATATCCTCCTGTGTGGTATATATCCTCCTGTGTGGTGATATAATATAATGTATGTGGTGTATATCCTCCTGTGTGGTGATATATAATGTATGTGGTATATATCCTCCTGTGTGGTGATATATAATGTATGTGGTATATATCCTCCTGTGTGGTGATATAGAATGTATGTGGTATATATCCTCCTGTGTGGTGATATAGAATGTATGTGGTGTATATCCTCCTGTGTGGTGATATAATATAATGTATGTGGTATATATCCTCCTGTGTGGTATATATAATGTACTATATGTGGTGTATATCCTCCTGTGTGGTGATATATAATGTACGTGGTATATATCCTCCTGTGTGGTGATATATAATGTATGTGGTATATATCCTCCTGTGTGGTGATATATATAATGTATGTGGTGTATATCCTCCTGTGTGGTGATATAATGTAATGTATGTGGTATATATCCTCCTGTGTGGTATATATAATGTATGTGGTATATATCCTCCTGTGTGGTATATATAATGTACTATATGTGGTATATATCCTCCTGTGTGGTGATATATAATGTATGTGGTATATATCCTCCTGTGTGGTGATATAATGTAATGTATGTGGTATATATCCTCCTGTGTGGTATATATAATGTACTATATGTGGTATATATCCTCCTGTGTGGTGATATATAATGTATGTGGTATATATCCTCCTGTGTGGTGATATAATGTAATGTATGTGGTATATATCCTCCTGTGTGGTGATATAATATAATGTATGTGGTGTATATCCTGCTGTGTGGTATATATAATGTATGTGGTATATATCCTCCTGTGTGGTATATATAATGTACTATATGTGGTATATATCCTCCTGTGTGGTGATATATAATGTATGTGGTATATATCCTCCTGTGTGGTGATATAATGTAATGTATGTGGTATATATCCTCCTGTGTGGTATATATAATGTACTATATGTGGTATATATCCTCCTGTGTGGTGATATATAATGTATGTGGTATATATCCTCCTGTGTGGTGATATAATGTAATGTACGTGGTATATATCCTCCTGTGTGGTGATATATAATGTATGTGGTATATATCCTCCTGTGTGGTGATATAATATAATGTATGTGGTATATATCCTCCTGTGTGGTGATATAATATAATGTATGTGGTATATATCCTCCTGTGTGGTGATATAGAATGTATGTGGTATATATCCTCCTGTGTGGTGATATATAATGTATGTGGTGTATATCCTCCTGTGTGGTGATATATAATGTATGTGGTGTATATCCTCCTGTGTGGTGATATATAATGTATGTGGTATATATCCTCCTGTGTGGTGATATATAATGTATGTGGTATATATCCTCCTGTGTGGTGATATATAATGTACTATATGTGGTATATATCCTCCTGTGTGGTGATATAGAATGTACTATATGTGGTATATATCCTCCTGTGTGGTGATATAATATAATGTATGTGGTATATATCCTCCTGTGTGGTATATATAATGTACTATATGTGGTATATATCCTCCTGTGTGGTGATATATAATGTATGTGGTATATATCCTCCTGTGTGGTGATATAATGTAATGTACGTGGTATATATCCTCCTGTGTGGTGATATATAATGTATGTGGTATATATCCTCCTGTGTGGTGATATAATATAATGTATGTGGTGTATATCCTGCTGTGTGGTATATATAATGTACTATATGTGGTATATATCCTCCTGTGTGGTGATATATAATGTATGTGGTATATATCCTCCTGTGTGGTGATATAATGTAATGTACGTGGTATATATCCTCCTGTGTGGTGATATAATATAATGTATGTGGTGTATATCCTGCTGTGTGGTATATATAATGTATGTGGTATATATCCTCCTGTGTGGTGATATAATATAATGTATGTGGTATATATCCTCCTGTGTGGTGATATAATATAATGTATGTGGTATATATCCTCCTGTGTGGTGATATATAATGTATGTGGTATATATCCTCCTGTGTGGTGATATAGAATGTATGTGGTATATATCCTCCTGTGTGGTGATATATAATGTATGTGGTATATATCCTCCTGTGTGGTGATATAATGTAATGTACGTGGTATATATCCTCCTGTGTGGTGATATATAATGTACGTGGTATATATCCTCCTGTGTGGTGATATATAATGTATGTGGTATATATCCTCCTGTGTGGTGATATAATGTAATGTACGTGGTATATATCCTCCTGTGTGGTGATATATAATGTATGTGGTATATATCCTCCTGTGTGGTGATATATAATGTATGTGGTATATATCCTCCTGTGTGGTGATATATAATGTACTATATGTGGTATATATCCTCCTGTGTGGTGATATAGAATGTACTATATGTGGTATATATCCTCCTGTGTGGTGATATAATATAATGTATGTGGTATATATCCTCCTGTGTGGTGATATAATATAATGTATGTGGTATATATCCTCCTGTGTGGTGATATATAATGTACGTGGTATATATCCTCCTGTGTGGTGATATAGAATGTATGTGGTATATATCCTCCTGTGTGGTGATATAGAATGTATGTGGTATATATCCTCCTGTGTGGTGATATAGAATGTACTATATGTGGTATATATCCTCCTGTGTGGAGATATATAATGTATGTGGTATATATCCTCCTGTGTGGTGATATAGAATGTATGTGGTATATATCCTCCTGTGTGGTGATATATAATGTATGTGGTATATATCCTCCTGTGTGGTGATATAATGTAATGTATGTGGTATATATCCTCCTGTGTGGTGATATATAATGTATGTGGTATATATCCTCCTGTGTGGAGATATATAATGTATGTGGTATATATCCTCCTGTGTGGTGATATATAATGTATGTGGTATATATCCTCCTGTGTGGTGATATATATAATGTATGTGGTATATATCCTCCTGTGTGGTGATATATATAATGTATGTGGTATATATCCTCCTGTGTGGTGATATATAATGTATGTGGTATATATCCTCCTGTGTGGTGATATAATGTAATGTATGTGGTATATATCCTCCTGTGTGGTGATATATAATGTATGTGGTATATATCCTCCTGTGTGGTGATATATAATGTATGTGATATATATCCTCCTGTGTGGTATATATAATGTATGTGGTATATATCCTCCTGTGTGGTGATATATAATGTATGTGGTATATATCCTCCTGTGTGGTGATATATAATGTATGTGGTATATATCCTCCTGTGTGGTGATATATAATGCATGTGGTGTATATCCTCCTGTGTGGTATATATAATGTATGTGGTGTATATCCTCCTGTGTGGTGATATATAATGTATGTGGTATATATCCTCCTGTGTGGTATATATAATGTATGTGGTATATATCCTCCTGTGTGGTATATATAATGTATGTGGTATATATCCTCCTGTGTGGTATATATAATGTATGTGGTATATATCCTCCTGTGTGGTATATATAATGTATGTGGTATATATCCTCCTGTGTGGTGATATATAATGTATGTGGTATATATCCTCCTGTGTGGTGATATATAATGTATGTGGTATATATCCTCCTGTGTGGTGATATAATATAATGTATGTGGTATATATCCTCCTGTGTGGTGATATATAATGTACGTGGTATATATCCTCCTGTGTGGTGATATATAATGTACTATATGTGGTATATATCCTCCTGTGTGGTGATATATAATGTATGTGGTATATATCCTCCTGTGTGGTGATATAATGTAATGTATGTGGTATATATCCTCCTGTGTGGTGATATATAATGTACTATATGTGGTATATATCCTCCTGTGTGGTGATATATAATGTATGTGGTATATATCCTCCTGTGTGGTATATATAATGTATGTGGTATATATCCTCCTGTGTGGTATATATAATGTACTATATGTGGTATATATCCTCCTGTGTGGTGATATATAATGTATGTGGTATATATCCTCCTGTGTGGTGATATATAATGTACGTGGTATATTGCGCTAACACTACGCTAACTACTCTATACCTGTGTAAAACTACAACTCCCAGCATGCCTGGAAAGCCTTTAGCTGTCTGGGCATGCTGAGAGTTGTGGTCCCTTCAATGTAATATAAGCTTAACTACAACTCCCAGCAAGCCTTGTCATGCTGGGAGTTATAGTCTCTTCAAAACCTATACCCTACCTCCTTTCCCTATTAATCCTAAACTACGCTAAATTAAACCCTACGCTAGGTGCACTACACTAATATAATCTATGGTAAGACTAAGGCTACACTACGCTACCCACTAACTACGCTACGCTAAATTAAACCCTACGCTAGGTGCACTACACTAATACAAATCTATGGTAAGCCTAAGGCTACACTACGCTACCCACTAACTACGCTACGCTAAATTAAACCCTACGCTAGGTGCACTACACTAATATAATCTATGGTAAGCCTAAGGCTACACTACGCTACCCACTAACTACGCTACGCTAAATTAAACCCTACGCTAGGTGCACTACACTAATATAATCTATGGTAAGACTAAGGCTACACTACGCTACCCACTAACTACGCTACGCTAAATTAAACCCTACGCTAGGTGCACTACACTAATATAATCTATGGTAAGACTAAGGCTACACTACGCTACCCACTAACTACGCTACGCTAAATTAAACCCTACGCTAGGTGCACTACACTAATACAAATCTATGGTAAGCCTAAGGCTACACTACGCTACCCACTAACTACGCTACGCTAAATTAAACCCTACGCTAGGTGCACTACACTAATATAATCTATGGTAAGCCTAAGGCTACACTACGCTACCCACTAACTACGCTACGCTAAATTAAACCCTACGCTAGGTGCACTACACTAATATAAATCTATGGTAAGCCTAAGGCTACACTACGCTGCCCACTAACTACGCTACGCTAATTTCCACGGCTACGCTTAGAGATAAGCTATTAACGTAAGCCTATCATCTTCTAAAGTATTTTCCAATAAGCTAAATTTACTGCTGCGCATGCGCACGTTTACGCTAGCGCTACAGGTCTACGCTAATAGCGTAGACTCGCGCATGCGCATATCACTTTTCACAGATTGGAAAATACCGGTGCATTGCCGTGGAATGAGATTTGCCATAGAATGAGATGGTCCGCCTCCATCACATCCTATTGGCTCTCTTGTCACGTGACATGGAGCTGCGGGTTCCACGGCAATCCACCGGCGATGTAAAGTATTTTCCAATCTGTGAAAAGTGCCATACGCATGCGCGACATTACGCAGACATTACGCAATTAGCGTAGCGTACGCTAATAGCGTCAACTCGCGCATGGCGTTTTCCACAGATTGGAAAAAACTTTACATGCGCGCGTCACCTGAGATATTGGCGCCTGCGCAGTGATTGTCGGGGTGGGGGGACGCGCACGTAGTCTATAGCCGTTAGTGGACGCGCACGTAGTCTATAGCCGTTAGTGGACGCGCACGTAGTCTATAGCCGTTAGTGGACGCGCACGTAGTCTATAGCCGTTAGTGGACGCGCACGTAGTCTATAGCCGTTAGTGGACGCGCTTGTCAGAAAAGATGGCGGCTGTTTGAATTCGGCCGTTATAGCGCCGCCGCTGGCAGGATGGACGTCCCGACTACCCGACCGAGCTCGGCAATCACCGGCAGCAGCTCCGACACCGAGAGACATCAGTACAACAGAGACGACGCTGCAGCTGTGAGAGGTACCGAGAGACATCTCATCATAGCGGAGAATGGGAGAGACAGGGCTGCTGAGGAGAGCGCCCACAATGGTGGAGGAGAGGTCAGAGACTGCAGAGAGACCGTCATGGACGCCTACAGAGACAGCCTGAGAGAGGAGAGCACCCACAATGGTGTAGGAGAGGTCAGAGACTGCAGAGAGACCGTCATGGACGCCTACAGAGAGAGCCTGAGAGAGGAGAGCGCCCACAATGGTGGAGGAGAGGTCAGAGACTGCAGAGAGACCGTCATGGACGCCTACAGAGACAGCCTGAGAGAGGAGAGCACCCACAATGGTGGAGGAGAGGTCAGAGACTGCAGAGAGACCGTCATGGACGCCTACAGAGACAGCCTGAGAGAGGAGAGCGCCCACAATGGTGGAGGAGAGGTCAGAGACTGCAGAGAGACCGTCATGGACGCCTACAGAGACAGCCTGAGAGAGGAGAGCGCCCACAATGGTGGAGGAGAGGTCAGAGACTGCAGAGAGACTGTCCTTGTCTCCTACAGAGACAGCCTGATAGAGGAGAGTGCCCACAATTGTGGAGGAGAGGTCAGAGACCGGAGAGAGACCGTCATGGACTCCTACAGAGACAGTCTGAGAGAGGAGAGCGCCCACCATGGTGGAGGAGAGGTCAGAGACCGGAGAGAGACTGTCCTGGACTCCTACAGGGACAACCTGACATCCCTGAGAGAGGAAAGTGTCCACAATGGTGGAGGAGAGGTCAGAGACCTCAGACACCCCATCCTGGATTCCTATAGAGACAGCCTGACATCCCTGAGAGAGGAGAGTGCCCACCATGGTGGAGGAGAGGTCAGAGACTGCAGGCAGGCTGTCCTGGATTCCTATAGAGACAGCCTGAAATCCTTGAGAGAGGAGAGTGCCCACCTCCTAAGCCATGGTGGAGGTGAGCACACAGAGGTCAGAGACCGGCCCCCAGTACGAGGCCGCAAAGAGACAGTCCCGGAGTCCTACCGAGATGGTTTGACATCACTGAGAGAGGAGAGTGCCCGTAGGGGCTATGACAGAGCCTGGGATACCATGTCGGGGTTTCAGAGGGCTCTGTCATCCACCTCTGAGGGAACCCCCCACCCAGTCTCTGGTTATGAACGCCTCTCAGTTGACCGGGCTCACACCATGAAGGACTTTGAGAAACAGATCACAGAGCTGAAGAAGGAGAACTTCAACCTGAAGCTGCGAATCTACTTCCTAGAGGAGCAGGTGCAGCGGCGCTGTGATACCAGCAACGACGAGCTCCACCGCATGAACATCGAGCTGAAGGTGGAGCTGGAGAGCCTGAAGCATGACTTCCAGGAGAAGCACAACCTGCTGGTCCGAGCCTCTAAAGCCATGGAGAGTGTGGCCGGGGAGCATGAGGTGGCAGTCAAACTCTTACGTGAAGATCACCTCAAACACCTGCAAGACATGGAAGACGCCCAGAGTCATAAACTACAGCTACTCGAGGACGCAATTCAACATGAGAAAGACGAGCTAGAGAAGATGTGCCTGCTCCTCGACCAGGAGCAGATTCAGAGATTTGCTGCTGAGGAACGACTTATGGCGTTGAATGAGCAATATACGAAGAGCATGGCGATCCTGGAGGAGAGAGACTGGATTATACAATGCTTAAATGACACAGTGCACTCCAAAGATGCCCTCATCGCCCAGCTGGAGAAACAAATCGCCTCCATGATGCCATACAAAGCGTCCGATGACCAGATTGGAAAGAACGTCAGTAATCTGTATTTAGAGGGTGATGCCAAAGACTTACCAGGACCCCCTAAATCGATACATAATGTAGATGGCAAAGAAAATGCCAACGAATGGCAGGAAAAGATTAAGGAGATGGATAATCTGATCAATGAGCTCCAGCAGAAGCTGGAAGACAATAAAGCTGGGTTAGCAGCCGAAGAAAAAAACACACTGAAAAGGGATAAAGCTATACAAGGCCTGACAATGGCCCTGAAGAAAAAGACGAAGGAGAACAACAAGCTCCAAAGTGAGATCGACAGACTTGATGCTGCCTTAAAAGAAGCTGCCCAACAGGCCCAACTCCAAAGTCTCAAAGAAAACATTCATCCGGAGTACAAAAAACTGATCTTCACACTTCAGGCTGAGGAAGACATCTACAACAGGTTACTGAAGTATGAGCGAGAGTCAGGGAACCTCCAGAAGGAGCTGGAATCCATCGCCATGTTACGAAGGTGGCTGGAGGGGAATATCCAGGCTAACCAGGAACTCCGAAAGATCATGGAAGCCCAGATCATGGCCAGATATAACGGAGATGACAGCATGTCATTACTAGGAGATCAGACCTCGTACCTAAGCATTTGTCTCGATCACCTAAACCAAAATGAGTATTTCTTTGCCGGAGGTCCTCAGGGAACAGCTTTATATAAAAATAACACGCATGAAATGTTCAACCATCTAAAGGAAGAAGCCGGAACCCAAACACAAAGCAATGATTCTGCCTTACCTGACAATAATCTAATTCATCAGCAGGACTTAAAGTCAGGGCAGTCAGTAAACGAGCGGAGCCCATTACCGAGAGAAGACAGTGAGAACTATGCCCAACCAATCAGAAACAAACAAAACACAGTCTCCTCTGCTATGCAGACCGAGCTCAGTGCCGTCTCTGATAGATGCTTTGCTGTCAGTGTTTCAAGGCTTCCAGAAGAAAAGGCAGAAATAATGTGGACCCTACAAGATAGAGAACTTCATATCCCATCACAGAGTAACAACACCTGCGAAAACCAAGATTATAACTTCAGTCGACGGGCTAAGAAATCGAGGCTTCCCGTTCTGTTAAAATCGTCTTTGAATACGAAGGTGAGGACTGATGTTGCACTGACTCTTGCTAAAGAAGATGAGCACAGTTGTCTTCAGAAGGAATCACAAATAGAAAACAGCCAGTTCTATATCCAGCCAAAATGTGCCAAGATGGAGGTTGAGTCATTTGAAGAAACTATAGACTACATACCTGACCTAAACAATGTAGGCCAAGAGCAGAAGGATCCTGTAGAGCAAATTGTACACAGAGAGCTGCATCCGGAGAATCACAGGCTCTCAGAAGAGTCAAAACAAACTGAAAGTGAAAGCACATCACCTAAAGCAAATGAAAAATTGTTGAAATACAAAGTATCTGACTTATGTTACTGCAAGAAGAGAGAGTCAACAGATCGAGCCTTGAAAGAACTACAGGCAGAGAACTACCTGCTTTTACAACAATTAGAACAAGTTCAAATGGAGAATAAGACCCCTAATCCGAATAAAGACTTGTTAAGAAATAAGACACCTGAACATGAATTAAGTAACTCCAGGGATGATCAGAGGAGGTCAACAGAACAAGTCTTACATAAAGAATTACGAGAAGAGAACTATCAACTCTCGGAGCTCCTAAAACAAGCTCAAGTAGAAACAAAGTCTCCCCAAGCCAATGAAGAATTGATAAAACATAAGAAGGCTCTGCCTGATTTATCTGGGATCATTAGTGAGCTAAGAGAGTCTGCAGATCAAAAGCTGCAGGCAGAGAATTGCAGGCTTTCAGAACAGCTAAAACAAGCTCATATGGAGATTAAGATACTTAAAGCTAATGAGGAAATGATAAGAAATAAAGCTTCTGAATGTGACTTGAGTAACCCCAAGGATGAAGAGAAGAAGTTGGCAGAACAAGGCTTCCAAAAAGAGCTACAAGCAGAGAACTATCAACTCTCTGAACAGGTAAAACGCTCACAAATGGAGATTGAGAGACTCAAAGCCAATGTTGAATCTATTAAACAGAAGGATACTCTACCTGATTTATCTGGGTCCATCAGGGAGCAAAGAGAGTCTACAGATCAAGAGCTACAGGCAGAGAACTGCAGGCTTTCAGAACAGCTAATACTAGCACAAATGGAGGTTGAGACTCTCAGAGCTAATGAAGAGTTGTGGAAAAGCAGGTCCTCTAAACTTGACTTAAGCCACTCCAAGGATGAGCAGAGGAAGTCGACTGAACAAGCCTTACAGAAAGAGCTACAAGCAGAGAATAATGGACTCTCTGAACAGCTAAAACGAACACAAATAGAGGTCAAGACGTTTAAAATTAATGAAGAATTGTTGAGATGCAAGGTCTCTGAAATTGAAGAATTGCCTAATGACAAAGCGGAGTGGAGGACCTCAACAGAATGTGCCTTACTGAAAGAGCTACAAGCAGAAAATTACAGACTCTCTGAACAGCTAAAACGAGCACAAATGGAGATTGAGACACTTAAAGCCAATGAACATTTGATAAAACATGAAGACATTGTACATAATCTGTCTCACACCTTCAAAGGCTCTAGAGATCAGTCACTCCAGAAGGAACTACAGGCAGAGCAGTGTAGGCTCTCAGAACGGTTGAAAACCGCGCAAATGAACATTGAGAAGCTCCAAGCAGAGCAACGGTCTACAGGCAGCAGTGATGACTCTATGAAGCTTCATGGTTCGGATGCAGATGACGATCTTTCTGAACAATCCTTCTTAGAGAAGACAATCACTAACTTCAATGTTATTGAGGTCGACGCCACATCAGATTTTGGTGACGAAGTCTGTAGGCCTCATGTCATAAGTCACAATGCCGCTGCACTACGATGTCATCATGATAGTCACTGTACAGAGTGTGCACACAACAGAGGGAGTCTTCCACTGCCTTCTTCAAAGTCCAAAAGAGCATCCACACGGCACTCCTCATCCAAGTTTACTAAAGTCTCCTCTGCAAGGTCATTTGAGGACACCACTTCTCTTTCAAAGTATGATTTGCTGGTGCAGTCTCAAGCACGAGAGCTGTCTCTTCAGAGGCAGAAAATTAAGGAGAGTCATAACCTTAGTGTTATATGTTCAAAGAATTTCTACAACCTTTTGAAAGCTTTTGAGAACTTATTTCCAGTCAGCACCCTGGACTCTAACATCCCAATGGGATTTCAGGAGCAGATTACTCAGACTATAGAGTGGCTGAAGGAGTTGGAGTATAAACTCAGTGACACCATCTATGGGGAGGAGGATGTTTACAGCGACCATTCAGTTGACAGCTTGCTGTACACCCCATCTCGTCTGGTCCCTGGACACAGAATGTGGGCAGACAAACATGGCTGCCATGTGCTGGGATTAGTTGAAGACTATAATGCTTTACGCAAGCAGATTTTGGAAGCAAGGAATGTGTTACAGGAGACGGAGGCTTTCATTGACCATGGGGTACAGACTGCAGTTCTTAATATGACTGAACATTTCGGGAATATATTTTTTGAGAAACTTACAAGAACAAAGCAGTCGCTGGAGGAAGCTGGGTGCTTACTAAAACTGTTGTGGAGAGTTTCCTTACCCTTACAGATTCACAGCCCATACAGCGTCAACCAAGACAAAGAACTCAACCTTGAGGTCACCCGGCTTCGAAAGAGGGTTGTAGAGCAAGAAAAATTGTTGTCCGGCATGGTCAAGAGAGTCTACTCTGAGAATCAGATGAAGGAGGACATTGAGAAACTCATTCTGGACCAATTGGCCGTGACCCATGACATTTTAAGGAGAGCCAAAGGCAATTTGGAGGTCCAGGTGGTCGATAAACTCCATTAAAATCAATGTCTCATAAGGCTTATAGATAGAGGTGTAGGTACAATATACTGCCATATTTTTCTGTTGTATTTATAGGAGTATTTTCATTTTGACATATATCCACTTGATAGAGGCCAGTTCCACCCAAGGACGCACAACCATCTTGAGTATGAGGGCGCCCTGGCCATATCCGGTACGCATGTGGTTGTCGAGAAGTCAAAAACAAACTGGCTTTTCGACACGATGTAACTAGAAGTTCTGGGGGTTGTGTAAACAGCGCGGCACCGTGAGTAAGCGTGCCAGCCGAGAGCCCTCATACTCCAGATAGGTGCAGGTTTCAGAGGTGTGACCTGTATCCTGTGCATAGGTGTTGAGATGGGAATACCCCTATAACCCTCTGGATGTTCGTTGTATGTTTTTATAATTTTATAGTCTGCACTTTTGATTTTGTTGTGATATATTTTATCCGTTTTTTAATTCTTGTAAAGTTTTAAGTTAATGGAATTTGTATATAAGAGAGCAGCATTGTAGTTATTATTGTCCATTCATGTTTGCTCATTTTTATTTTTGCATTAAGTTTACTTGCAAGTATTCCACTAGATGGCACCACATGTGCAATATGTGGAGAAAGGGAAGATCTGGGGAATTGTTCTAATACCAGGGAAGATTAGAAAGTGAAAGCGCGACAGCTGTCACCAGTGTATTCTGGGGTCAATGTTATTTATACAGCTTATATTCATATATATATATATATATACACACACACACACACAGTGGTCCCTCCAAGTTACAATATATTAATCGGTTCTAGGACAACCATTGTATGTTGAGACCATAACTCTATGGAAACCTGGTAATTTGTTCTGAAGCCCCAAAATGTCACCCAAAAAATAGGAAAATGCGAGGAATAAAGAAAAATAAGTAGATGACTAATAGAGATAAAACAAATCCTTACATATAAAAGTAAGAAAAAGCTGCTGGGAGCTGTAATCACTGTCTGTCAGTGTTTCGCAACCAGGGTGCCTCCAGCTGTTGCAAAACTACAACTCCCAGCATGCCCGGACAGCCGTTGGCTGTCCGGGCATGCTGGGAGTTGTAGTTTTGCAACAGCTTGTGCCACCCTGGTTGGGAAACAATGGTTTACGTAGAGGACAGGAGCCTCTTCAGGGTCCTATACAGTACACACAGTGTCCCAAATGGAGCCGCCCTTACTTGGTGTTCAAAGGAGCAGCTAACCCTGGCACAGGTCGGAATAATACAGAACATGTAATACCTCCCTGTACTGTAGGGGGCGCTACCAGACAGCCGGTCAGTGCTTGCACCTCAGTAATACAGGTGATTTACCAGTGAATGCCCATTCTGATTGGTCAATTCTTCCAGCCATTGACAGGTATCACAGATCTGGACTGTCCGTACATTGTATGTTGAGTCTGGTTTCAAGTTACAATGGTCCAGAAAAAAACATTGTATGTTGAAACTATTGTATGTTGAGGCCATTGTAAGTTGAGGGATCACTGTGTGTGTGTGTGTATATGTATATATATATATATAATAATTAGGGATCGACCGATATAGTTTTTTTAGGGCCGATAATCGGAGGTTAGGGCCGATAGCCGATAACTTATACCGATATTCCGGTATAAGTTATCGGCTATTTATCCCCCCGCGTCACCGCTGCAGATCATTGATTTAAAGCGGGCACTTTAAATCAATGAACTGCAGTGGCTTTTGCGGTGCCATAGGCCGCCGCCGCCACCCGCTTCTCTCCCCCTGCCTGTCCAGGGGTCATGAGTCCTATCACCGCCACCGCCCCCTACCGCGCTGCACCGCCCCGGCCCCATTGCCTCCCCCATCCCCGTTTTTTTAATTGCCTGTTCCTGGGGCCCGGGGTCCACTCTACATCTGGCTCCGGTGGCGTCCTCCTGAGCTTTCACTGTGCGCACTGATGGTGATGTCGCGTCACTCGTCATTGCGCACAGCGTAACTCAGGACGCAGCAGGAGCCGGAAGTAGCGTGGACCCTGGGAACAGGTAATTATAAAACCGGGGATGGGGGCGGTGAGGGGGGTGGGGCATTATCGGCTTATCGCCAAGGTAATTGCCGATACCGATAATGCCATAAATCGTGATTATCGGCCAAACCGATACTATATATATATATAATATAGTTATAGTATATATTTTTTTTTTTTACATTTTAAAGCTGAATTCACATGTGATCGAGTCATAAAGGAAGAAGTGGATTATGTTTTGTCTTTTTCTTTTATATTTAAAGCAACTGTGTATATTCAGCCGTAAGGTGTATCCATGCGCAATGAAATTCTGCAGCAAAAGTTACCTGATTGTCCTGCTAATTTTGGTGTTAATATCACCCTAAAGTAAAAGTATTGAAAAACTATGGGGGGAGATTTATCAAAACCTGTGGTGCAGTTGCCCATAGCAACCAATCAGATCACTTCTTTCAATTCTCAGAGGTCTCTAAAAATGAAAGCGCGCTGATTGGTTGCTATGGGCAACTGCACCACTCTTCCCCTAAAGGTTTTGGTAAATCTCCCCTTATGTGGTTTAACCCTCATCCCCAGTGATTTGTGTGTTTTCCTATTGTCTTCTAAGAGCCTTAACTCTCTTATTTTCCAACATACAGACCACATGAGGGCAGAAAAGAAGAAATGTTTGTGGCCTATAATAAAAAAGAGAGAAATCCTGCAAATGTTGAGGGTTCTTTTGTTTTTTTTACGCTATTCACTTAAAGGGGTTCTCCGATGCACAGCGTTTGGAACAAACTGTTCCGAACGCTGAAGCCGGCAGCTCGTGATGTCATAGCCCCTAGACTGCTGTCCCTCCCCCTCCCATAGACTTACATTGAGGGGGCGTGACGTCATGAGGGGCTTGGCTATGACATCACAAGCTCTCGGTACCTGCTCCAGCATTCTGGAACAGTTTGTTCCAAACGCTGAGCAGCGGAGTACCCCATTTAATCCTTATTTTGCAGATCGGTACAGTTAACAGCGATACAAAGTTTATATAATTTTTAGATTTTACTAAATATGCTATTTTTCGGTATTGTAGCTCATTTTTTGGGTCCGTAACTTGTATTTTTAGTCTCATCTAATGTCACCAAAAATCAACAAGTTTGATGTTTTTTTACTATGTTCATCACGCGGGATCAATAATATAATTTAATAGTTCAGATAATTACACATGCCTGGTGAGGTTAGAGGATCCTGGTGAGGTTAGAGGACCCTGGTGTGGTCAGAGGACCCTGGTGTGGTCAGAGGACCCTGGTGAGGTCAGAGGACCCTGGTGAGGTTAGAGGACCCTGGTGAGGTTAGAGGACCCTGGTGAGGTTAGAGGACCCTGGTGAGGTTAGAGGACCCTGGTGAGGTTAGAGGACCCTGGTGAGGTTAGAGGAGCAAAGTGTGGTCAGAGGACCCTGGTGAGGTTAGAGGACCCTGGTGTGGTCAGAGGACCCTGGTGAGGTTAGCGGAGCACAGTGAGGTCAGCGGATCCTGGTGTGGTCAGAGGACCCTGGTGAGGTTAGAGGAGCACAGTGAGGTCAGGGGATCCTGGTGTGGTCAGAGGACCCTGGTGAGGTTAGAGGAGCACAGTGAGGTCAGAGGACCCTGGTGTGGTCAGAGGAGCACAGTGAGGTCAGAGGACCCTGGTGAGGTTAGAGGAGCACAGTGAGGTCAGCGGATCCTGGTGTGGTCAGAGGACCCTGGTGAGGTTAGAGGAGCACAGTGAGGTCAGCGGATCCTGGTGTGTTCAGAGGACCCTGGTGAGGTTAGAGGAGCACAGTGAGGTCAGAGGACCCTGGTGAGGTTAGAGGAGCACAGTGAGGTCAGAGGACCCTGGTGTGGTCAGAGGACCCTGGTGAGGTTAGAGGACCCTGGTGAGGTTAGAGGACCCTGGTGAGGTCAGAGGAGCACAGTGAGGTCAGAGGACCCTGGTGTGGTCAGAGGACCCTGGTGAGGTCTGGTAACGTCAGAGGAATCTGCTATGAACAATATAAGCACTCCGGAGCAGATTTCTCAACAGCTTTATGGAAGATCCATTAAAAACATCAGAGGGTACAAATTTTTTTTTTTAAAAAACAGGCTGACGCGTTTCAGGATATACATTGAAAGGTCTAAAACAAAATTAATCCAAATAAATGGGTATTACAAACCCCTCTGTGCACATGACATCCTGAAGTGTTAACCCTTACAACACTTAGGGATCACTAATGCTACAACATTTGTAATAAGAAATATGAAATGTACATAAAAAGATCACATGAGACATTATTTCATTAATAAAGCACAACTTAAAGGAGTAGTCCCGTGCGGATAGGGGATAAGTTTCAGATCGTGGGGGTCCGACCGCTGGGGCCCCACGCCATCTCCTGTACGGGGCCCTGGCAGCCCGCGGGGAAGGGGCGTGTTGACCACCGTACAAAGCGGCGGCTGACACGCCCCCTCAATACAACTCTATGGGAGAGCCGGAGCGCTGCCTTCAGCAATCTCCGGCTCTGCCATAACGCTGTATTGAGATGGCATGTCGACTGCCGATTTGTGCCGTGGTCAACACCCGCTATCTGGCCAGCGAGCCGTGGCCCCATACAGGAGATCGCGGGGGCCCCAGCAGTCGGACCCCCTGCGATCTGAAACGTATCCCCTAACCTTAGGATAGGGGATAAAAGTTTTTCAGCACTGTACTACTACTTTAACTCCTTAAGGACCAGGCCATTTTACACCGTAAGGACCGGAGCGTTTTTTGCAATTCTGACCACTGTCACTTTAAACATTAATAACTCTGGAATGCTTTTAGTTATCAATCTGATTCCGAGATTGTTTTTTCGTGACATATTCTACTTTAACTTAGTGGTAAAATTTTATGGTAACTCCCCAAATTTGACGAAAAAAATTTAAATTTAGCATTTTTCTAACTTGGAAGCTCTTTGCTTGTAAGAAAAATGGATATTCAAAATAATTTTTTTTTTGGTTCATACATACAATATGTCTACTTTATATTTTCATCATAAAATGTATGAGTTTTTACTTTTGGAAGACACCAGAGGCTTCAAAGTTCAGCAGCAAACTCGCTATTTTTCATGGACCAGTTCAGGTTTGAAGTGGATTTGAAGAGTCTTCATATTAGAAATACCCCACAAATGACCCCATTATACAAACTACACCCCCCAAAGTATTCAAAATGACAATCAATAAGTGTATTAACCCTTTAGATGTTTCACAGGAATAGCAGCAAAGTGAAGGAGAAAATTCACAATCTTCATTTTTTACACTCGCATGTTCTTGTAGACCCAATTTTTGAATTTTTGCAAGGGGTAAAAAGGAGAAAATTTTTACTTTTGTTTGAAACCCAATTTCTCTTGAGTAAGCACATACCTCATATGTCTGTTAATTGTTCGGCGGGCGCAGTAGAGGGCTCAGAAGGGAAGGAGCGACAAAGGGATTTTGGGGGCATGTCACCTTTTAGGAAGCCCCTATGGTGCCAGAACAGCAAAAAAAAAAAAACACATGGCATACCATTTTGGAAACTAACAAGGGGTAAAGTGAACCTTAATACCCCACAGGTGATTCACGACTTTTGCAGATGTAAAAAAAAAAAAAAAATTTTTTACCTAAAATGCTTGGTTTCCCAAAAATTTTAAATTTTTAAAAAGGATAATAGCAGAAAATACCCCCCAAAATTTGAAGCCCAATTTCTCCCGATTCAGAAAACACCCCATATGGGGGTGAAAAGTGCTTTTTGAAAGCAAATTTTGCTCTGGGGGCATGCCGCATTTAGGAAGCCCCTATGGTGCCAGGACAGCAAAAAAAAACCCACATGGCATACCATTTTGGAAACTAGACCCCTCGGGGAATGTAACAAGGGGTAAAGTGAACCTTAATATCCTACAGGTGTTTCACGATTTTTGCATATGTAAAAAAAAATAAAAAATGTTTTTACATTTTTAAAAATGGTAATAGCAGAAAATACCCCCCATAATTTGTAACACCATTTCTCCCGAGTACGGCGATACCCCATATGTGACCCTAAACTGTTGCCTTGAAATACGACAGGGCTCCAAAGTGAGAGCACCGTGCGCATTTGAGGCCTAAATTAGGGACTTGCATAGGGGTGGACATAGGGGTATTCTACGCCAGTGATTCCCAAACTGGGTGCCTCCAGCTGTTGTAAAACTCCCAGCATGCCTGGACAGTCAGCTATCTGGCAATACTGGGAGTAGTTGTTTTGCAACCGCTGGAGGCTCCGTTTTGGAAACAGTGGCGTACCAGACGTTTTTCATTTTTATTAGGGAGGGGGGCTGTGTAGGGGTATGTGTATATGTAGTGTTTTTTACTTTTTATTTTGTGGTAGTGTAGTGTTTTTAGGGTACAGTCGCACGGGCGGGGGTTCACAATAGTTTCTCGCTGGCAGTTTGAGCTGCGGCAGAAAATTTGCCGCAGCTCAAACTTGCAGCCGAATACTTACTGTAATCTCCGCCCATGTGAGTGTACCCTTTACGTTCACATTGGGGGGGAGAAACATCCAGCTGTTGCAAAACTACAACTCCCAGCATGTACGGTCTATCAGTGCATGCTGGGAGTTGTAGTTTTACAACAGCTGGAGGCACACTGGTTTGCTACTTAACTCAGTGTGCCTTCAGCTGTTGCAAAACTACAACTCTCAGCAGTCACCGACAGCCAACGGGCATGCTGGGAGTTGTAGTTATGCAACCACCAGATGCACCACTACAACTCCCAGCATGCACTTTAGCTGTTTGTGCAAGCTGGGAGATGTAGTTATACAACAGCTGAAGGTACACTTTTCCATAGAAAAAATGTGCCTCCAGCTGTTGCAAAACCATAAGTCCCAGCATGCCCATAAGGCAATGCTGGGAGTTGTGGTGGTCTGCCTCCTCCTGTTGCATAACTACAGCTTCCAGCATGCCCTTTTTACATGCTGGGAGCTGTTGCTAAGCAACAACAGGAGGCTGTCACTCACCTCCTGCTGCTGATCCACGCCACATCAGGTCAGTCCCTCGCCGCTGCCGCTCCTGGGTTCCCGATCCCAACATTAATGCCGGGGATCGGGGTCCCCAGCACCCGGGGTCTTCTGCCCGCACCCGCTCACGTCCTCCGGAAGAGGGGCGGAGCGGGTTTGCGGGAGTGACACCCGCAGCAGACGCCCTGATTGGTCGGCCGGGAAACCGGCCGACTAATCAGGGCGATCGTGAGGTGGCACCAGTGCCACCTCACCCCTGCAGGCTCTGGCTGTTCAGAGACGGCCCCGATCAGCCAGTAATTCCGGGTCACTGGAGACCCGATTGACCCGGAATCTTCATAGGGGTCTTGTCACCTGTTCAATGGGTATAACCGCATAGTAGAGAGGCTGCCAGTATGAACCTCTTTAACCCCTTAAAGACCCGTTTTTTTTTTCCAGTTTTTGCACTTAAATTTTTTTCTCCTTACCTTTTTGCACCTAAAAATCCATATGTTGGCTTATTTTTTGTGCCACCAATTCTATGACATCAGTCGTTTTACCCAAAAATCTACGACGAAATGGAAAAAAATATCATTGAGACAAAATTGAAACCCCCCCCCCCCGCCATTTTGTAACTTTTGGGGGGGTTCCGTTTCTACGCAGTGCATTTTTCGTTAAAAATTTCACCTTATTCTGTAGGTTCATACGATTGAATGATCCCCGACTTATATAGGTGATATTGTCGCACGTCTGTAAAAAATCATAACTACATGCAGGAAAATGTATACGTTTAAAATTGTCATCTTCTGACCCCTAGAACTTTTTATTTTTTCCGTGTAGGGGGCGGTATGAGTGCAAATTTTTTTGCGCCGTGATCTGAAGTTTTTATCGGTACCATTTTTGCATTGATAGGACTTATTGATCTCTTTTTATTCATTTTTTCATGACATAAAAAGTGACCAAAAAGACACTATTTTGGACTTTTGAATTTTTTTGCGCGTACGCCATTGACTGCGCGGTTTAATTAACAACAATATATTTTTTTTATAATTCAGACATTTCCGTACGCAGTGATACCACATGTTTTTTTAACCCCTTAAGGACCGAGGGTTTTTCCGTTTTTGCACTTTCATTTTTTCCTCCTTGCCTTTAAAAAATCATAACTCTTTCAATTTTGCTCCTACAAATCCATATCATGGCTTATTTTTTGCGCCACCAATTCTACTTTGTAATGACGTCAGTCATTTTGCCCAAAAATCTACGGCGAAACGGAAAAAAAAATCATTGTGCGAGAAAATTTTAAGAAAAACGCCGTTTTGTAACTTTTGGGGGCTTCCGTTTCTACGCAGTAAATTTTTCGGTAAAAATGACACCTTATCTTTATTCTGTAGGTTCATACGGTTATAATGATCCCCGACTTATATAGGTTGGATATTGTCGCACTTCTGGAAAAAATCATAACTTCATGCAGGAAAATTTATACATTTAAATTGTCATTTTCTGACCCGTATAACTTTTTTTATGTTTCCGTGTACGGGCCGGTATGAGGGCTCATTTTTTGCGCCGTGATCTGAAGTTTTTAGCGGTACCATTTTTCCATTGATAGGACTTATTGATCATTTTTTCATGATATAAAAAGTGACCAAAAATGCACTATTTTGAACTTTGGAATTTCTTTGCGCGTACACCATTTAACGTGTGGTTTAATTAACGATATATTTTTATAATTCGGACATTTCCGCACGTGGCGATACCACATATGTTTGTTTTTATTTACACTGTTTTTTTTTATGGGAAAAGGGGGGTGATTCAAACTTTTAGGGGTTAAATGATATTCACTTTTTTTTTGCAGTGTTATAGCTCCCATAGGGACCTATAACACTGCACACACTGATCTCTTATACTGATCATTGTTATCCCATAGGAGACTATAACACTGCACACACTGATCTTTTAAATTGATCACTGGTTTCTCATAGGAAACCATTGATCGATGATTCTGCCGCTTGACTGCTCATGCCTGGATCTCAGGCACTGAGCAGTCATTCGGCGATCAGACAGCGAGGAGGCAGGTAGGGACCCTCCTGCTGTCCTGTAAGCTGTTCGGGATGCCGCGATTTCGGCTAACCGGCATGCTTTCACTTTAAACGCGGCGTTCAACTTTGAATGCCGCGTCTAAAGGGTTAATAGCGCGCGGCACTGTGATCAATGCCGCGCGCTTTTAGCCATGGTGCCCGGCCGTTGTTAGAGGCCTGGCCCGACCCGCTATGACATGGGGCCACGCCGTGGCCCCGCATTATAGATCGGGAGCGGACACATGCCGTACTGGTACGTCATGTGTCCTTAAGGGGTTAAGTGGAAAAAGGTGGGTGATTCAAACTTTTATTAGGGAAGGGGTTAAATCATCTTCCCTTTTTTTTTTTTCTGTTTGTATTGTTATAGCTCCCATAGGAGACTATTACACTGCACACACTGATCTTTTACATTGATCAATGGTTTCTCATAGGAAACCATTGATCAATGATTCTGCCGCTTGACTGCTCATGCCTGGATCTTAGGCACTGAGCAGTCATTTGGCAATCGGACACCAGGAGGCAAAGTAAGGGACCCTCCTGCTGTGTCTCAGCTGTTCGGAATGCCGCGATTTCCCCGCAGACATCCCGAACAGCCCCCTGAGCTAACCAGCAATGATTTACTTTCACTTTAGGCACGGCGTTCAACTTTGAATGCCGCGTCTAAAGGGTTAATAGCACGCAGCACCGCGATCAGTGGCTTACTATTAGCCATGGGTCCCGGCCGTTGTTAGAGGCCGGGCCCGACCCGCTATGGCCCCACTTTATAGAACGGGAGCGGACTCATGACGTACCGGTACGTCATGGGTCCTATAGGGGTTAAGTTAAGGGAGCCAATAATTTGGTCCAGCCCATTTTTAGGAGTTTGGTGACATTATGTCCAATTTGCTTTTTTCCTCCCATTTTTGGTTTAGTTCCAATACACACAAAGAGAATAAACGTGTGTATAGCAAAACATGTGTTACTGCAATCCTTTCCTGTGAGAAATACTTAAAAATATCAAGGGTGCCAACATATAGGGCCATGACTCTCAGGGGAGGCTTTCAAATGTGATTGACTGACTGTGCTGCTATATACTGCTAAATGTCGACACAAGAATTATACACCAGACAGGTTGTTGGTATAAGCTCTTCCTCAGCATACTCACAGCTGCCCCAAAAGAGTTCTGTTTAATCCAGGAAGTACATTTAGTTTTTACATAGGACAAAGAAGGAGGTTTAGTTATGATGTCAAAATTAGCATATTACTTTTTGATTGGTTGTTTGATTGTGTCCATATATTAGCATATCTAGTGTCCATTAATTTCTTGGCAGAAGTTCCTCTCCTGGGAAATTCCAGAGTTCTGTCCATCAGATATTTTGTCTTTTACTCCTTATCTCAGTTGTATCGGCATCATGGCAAGGCCTCCATCGTAGTCACGAGCATATTGCAAGCTAATGTGTATGGGTTAACAGATATATGCATATATGCCATTGCTGGTTGAAAAATATATTTTTTCAGCAGTATTAGTATATTGATCAGTAATTAAAAACATAAGGGTCACCCCTATCATTTGTATTAACTTTTATTTTTTATTTTTTTGCAATGTTCTAGTAACATGCATTACACTGATTGCCAGTACTGATCAGTGCTATGCCATAGCATAGCATTGATCAGTGTTATCTGCGCTTGATTGCTCAAACCTGGATCTCAGGCTTTGAGCAATCAAACGCCGATCGGACAGCGTGGAGACAGGTAGGGAACCTCCTTCTGCTCTTTCTACTGTTTGGGAATGCCGCGATTTCACTGCGACATTCCCGAACTGCTTTACTGAGCTAACTGGCAGCATATTCTTCCGTTTTACATACGGCGATCAACTATGATCGCGGCGTCTAAAGGGTTAATACTGGACATCAGCCCGATCGGCGATAACCGGGACCCCACAGCGCAAAGCTTCACATATTGGAAGCCGGCCATGTACGTAAATATATGTCCGTGGTCGTTAAGGGGTTAAAGAAGTATCATGGAGAAATATGTGACATATATAAGTACCATGTGACCAGGTATTATTGAAATATCTCCAGCCGTACGGAAGTTATGTGAGAACATACATTTCCCATTGATTTGCATGGGACTTTAAACAAAAACCCCGACCCTCACAAATTGGGGTAGTTAAGGGTTAAATTAACTATCCTATATTTTAAGTGGACATATAAGTAACATGTGACCAACAAAAAAAAATAAAAAAAAAAAAAAAAAAAAAAAACTACTTGTCCAAGGGACTAAACCAGAACACAATCTACTTGTCCCTCAAGAAAATCCACTTGTCCTGGTAGATGAAATAATTTCAACCAAAATAGTCTGATCCCCCCCACTAGACCACCAGGGATGGATATAAGATCCTTTAGACACTGCTGACAGCGGAGATCTAATGGTTTAATAGCGGCCGCGGTGATCGCAGTATGTCAGGGTATTAGTGGGGGAGGGAGAGCTGTAGCTCCTCTTACACCCGAGGCAACCACAGAAAATTGTGCCCCCCCCCCCCCCATCAGACCCCTATAACGCCAATTTTTCCATATACAGGGATGAGAGTAATCTTGTGTGACATGATCTGTTGTTATCGGAACTTTTATTATTCTTAAAATATTTTAATCACTATTTTTCTGTCTTGATGGGGACTTATATATGGAGTTCTTTGCTTGGAAAACACTGAACGCCGCTGTGTTACTGGGGGGGGGGGGGGGGATCCGCTTCTTCAGTTTATATGCTGCATTTTATTTACTCTAACTTATGTGTCAGAAAATGCTGGAAGTTGCATTTAGTTACTAGATAACTACAACTCCCAGCATGCCCTGATACAGTCTATGGTTGTGTGGGTGTTGCAGCATGTTGCACTGTATAGTAGTACAGTTAAGGTTATTGTGTGACATGCTGGGAGTTGTCGTTTTGGTCCGTGTCAGCTGCAGAGCCATAGTCTGTGTCAAGGAATACTGGGAATTACAATTAGTAACTACAACACCCAGCATGCCCTGATGCAGCCTATGGCTATGCAGCTGACCCAAACCAAAACTACAACTCCCAGCATGTTACACTTTATAGTTCTACAGATCAGGTTATGGTGCAACATGCTGGGAGTTGTAGTTTTGTTTCGGGCGTGTTTGTGTGCATCCGTGGGGCTCTTGGTCGGCGGGTGAGTATGAAGGCGGGCGGGATTTTGGGGGTGCAATTTAGTGCGGGCGGCCAGAAACCACTAAAAATAAATAAAAAAAATTAGCACAACTGGCGGCACCTGTACAAAACATACATACATACACACACATATCATACATACACCGGCCACTGCCCCCTATATTATACATTACATACACACACCTGCCTCTGCCCCCATCATACATTACATACATACAGACACATCATACATACTGCTTCCCCCCCATTACATACACACATCACACATACCATACACACATCATATATACACATACACTCACACCATACATACGCACACATCATACATACACCCCCTAATCATACATTACATACATGTGCAACCACCCTTCCTGCCGCCTGCATGCTCGGCCTCCTCACCTGAGCCGGTGTGAGGTGAAATCCCCAGCCCGTGCAGTGCAGTCTCCTCACACACAGAAATCCCCAGCCCGTGCAGTGCAGTCTCCTCACACACAGAAATCCCCAGCCCGTGCAGTGCAGTCTCCTCACACACAGAAATCCCCAGCCCGTGCAGTGCAGTCTCCTCACACACAGAAATCCCCAGCCCGTGCAGTGCAGTCTCCTCACACACAGAAAACCCCAGCCCGTGCAGTGCAGTCTCCTCACACACAGAAATCCCCAGCCCGTGCAGTGCAGTCTCCTCACACACAGAAATCCCCAGCCCGTGCAGTGCAGTCTCCTCACACACAGAAATCCCCAGCCTGTGCAGTGCAGTCTCCTCACACACAGAAATCCCCAGCCCGTGCAGTGCAGTCTCCTCACACACAGAAATCCCCAGCCCGTGCAGTGCAGTCTCCTCACACACAGAAATCCCCAGCCCGTGCAGTGCAGTCTCCTCACACACAGAAATCCCCAGCCCGTGCAGTGCAGTCTCCTCACACACAGAAATCCCCAGCCCGTGCAGTGCAGTCTCCTCACACACAGAAATCCCCAGCCCGTGCAGTGCAGTCTCCTCACACACAGAAAACCCCAGCCCGTGCAGTCTCCTCACACACGTCCTCTCCCCTCCCCCCGCTCTGTATTTTCCCTGTGAATACTTGAAACCTCCCCGTGATGAATGAGGTCCTGTGTAGACAGAGCGGGGGAGGGGAGGGGCTGTGTGTGGGGAAGGGAGGGGCTGTGTGTGGGGAAGGGAGGGGCTGTGTGTGGGGGAGGGAGGGGCTGTGTGTGGGGGAGGGAGGGGCTGTGTGTGGGGAAGGGAGGGGCTGTGTGTGGGGAAGGGAGGGGCTGTGTGTGGGGGAGGCAGGGGCTGTGTGTGGGGGAGGGAGGGGCTGTGGACGTCCTCATTCTCCTTCTGTCGTCTTGTATTATACACAGCTGCGCTCTCCATCCTCCGGTAGGGGGGGAGGAGGGGGCGTGGCTTAATCATCTCCTGCAGACGTGTGACCTCAGCCTCTGCCCTCGCTCCTGAGATCCCCTCACACCGGCTGGGGGGCTCTGAGCAGCGGCCCCCGGCTACTGAAATCAGCTTGGGGCCGCCACTGCCCCCTCCATACATTCTGAGCGCCGGTGTGAGGTGTAGACTTGCATCGGCTCCTGCGCCTCACACCGTCATTAAAGAAAAATAAGGGGGAAGTCTGTCTGTCCCTGCTTGACCGATACAGGGCTAAATCTATAAACAATTCACCTGCCCGGCGCCCAAAACTACTTGTCCCAAGCGTCGGGCTATAGGATTTCCACATCCCTGGACCAAGTATTATGGAAATATCTCCAGCCGTGTGGAAGTTCTGCAGTAACATATATTTCCCATAGACTTGTATGGGACTTTATACATAAGCCCCGCCCCTGGCAAATGGGGGTGAGTAAGGGTTAAATCACCGATCCTATGTTTGTTGTAGACATATAAGTAACATGTGACCAAGTTTCATGTTAAAGGGGTTCTCCAGCATAAGGTGATTTTAGTACATACCTGGCAGACAGTAATGGGCATGCTTAGGAAGGATCTGCGCTTGTCTTGGGGATAAATGGCTATGTTGTGAGATTACCATAACACTGTGGTAGCTTTCTGTGAACTTGTATTTCCTTGTTTTCTTGTTTGCCTACAAATCCCATGATACCATTTTCCTCCTTCCCACACATCAGCCACCCCACCCATTGAAACATAAATGAGCTGCAGACCTGTAGTTTTCAATCAGGGTGCCTCCAGCTGTTGCATTAGTTGCAGATTGCTCTCTCCACCCATTGAAGCAGACAGGCTCCCGGTCATCAGCTGACTAATGATGTCAGGTCTCGGCCGCATTACAAGCTGGGGAAAATCTAAGACAGCAGTCATTTTGTATGCTGGTAAAAATAAATATTGGGGTGAAAATCACAGAAGAATTATGAGAAAAGTCACACACAGGTACAGACACTATATTATGGACTACACTAACCTTACAGCCCCTGTAGCATAGTAAAAAAAAATCCTGGAAAACCCCTTTAATATCTTTAGCCGTTTGGACGTGATGCTGGAACATGGGTGACATGGGGGGCGTAGGGGGTGACAGGGGTGGATAGACGTGACAAGGTGGTAACAGAGGGGTTACAAAGGGACAGAGGGGTGAATAGGGGATGGACATGGGTGACAATGATGTGGTCAGGGGTGGACAATGGACAGTGAACATTGGTGACGGGGATGGACAGGGTTGACAGGGGTGGACTGGGGTGACAAAGGGACAGGGGTGAATGGGGGGTGGACATGGATGAAAGGGGGTGGAACATGGGTGATAGGGGGGTAGACAAGGGAGAGAGCAAGCGTGAACAGGGGGGTCAGAGGGGTGAATACGGTGTGGACATGGTTGACAGAGGGGTAGACTGGGGGGGTTGTCAGAGGGTTGCCCGGGGGGGAGGGGACGTGGGTGACAGAGGGGTGGACATGGATGACTGGGGGTATGGACATGGGAGACAGGGGATGGACAAGGGAGTTTAAAGGGGTGAATAGGGGTGTGGGCATGGGTGACAGGGGATAGATTGGGATAGACTGGAGGGTGAACATGGGAGACGGGGGTGACAGGAGGTCAGAGGGGGGACGCTGGGGGACACCGAGAGACGCTGTGTTCGCAGTACACACGCAGACTTCCCTTCCCAGTTGGGAATCACTGCTCTAAATCATCGATTACATTTTTCAGAGTGGATGAGATTATTTGCCTGCAATTTATCAAGCTCTTTGCACTTGATTGATTCAGCGCATATGCACATAATTTAGAATTCGGCAGAAGGGGGGAACTGCTTCTACCATACACAAATAATGATACATGTCCCCCATTGAGTTTCATATATATCAAACCAAGATAGAACGTACTAAGCTAGTATCACATATTGTACTGACATCAGCATGTTTTTGCGTGATTCTCTCCTGACAGGAAGTTGTGTAGTCCTCTCATGGTAAGTGTGGTGGTGATTCAGCAGCTCCTCATTCTCTCTGACAGGAAGTGGTGTTGTCCTCTTGTGGTGAGTGAGGTGTTGTCTTAGCATATCCTCTCTCCTGACAGGAACTTGTGTAGCCCTCTCATTGTCAGTGCAGTGTTGTCTCAGCAGCTCCCTGGCTCCCCCCTCTTTCCCATAATCCTCTGCTGTCACAGGAGGGGCTTGATAGATCTTTATTAAAACGACTTGGGAAGAATGAGCTGTGATTACCGCAGCTTCCTTGTTCTGGACAATGTCACAGGCAGAGAAGCAGACAGGATGAATACTGCGGTTACTGCAACTTCACTGTGCAATAGTCTGCTATGAAATGATCTGCAGAAGCTGTAGCTGTAGAAGTAGTTCTGTGGGGAGGGTTGTGAAACTGAGGGAAAGCGATGCATTCTGGGAATTGTAGTACTCAGCAACTGCTCAACCAGCAAGTGGTGAGAGGACCTGGTAGGGGAGAGGATTAGAGACTCTCAAACCTAATGGATTTTTAATGATTTCAAGACAGGTAAACAACGCTATAAGCTTCTGCAGCAGTTATTTATTTTATTACCTGACATCAGAGTACCCCTTTAACCACTTAGGGACCACGGGCGTACAGGTACGCCCTGACACCCTGGTACTTAACCCCTTAAGGACTGAGCCCTTTTTCACCTTAAGGACTCAGCCATTTTTTGCAATTCTGACCACTGTCACTTTAAACATTAACAACTCTGATGCTTTTAGTTATCATTCTGATTCCGAGATTGTTTTTTCGTGACATATTCTACTTTAACTTAGCGGTAACATTTTATGGTATCTTGCATCCTTTCTTGGTGAAAAATCCCAAAATTTGATGAAAAATTTGAAAAGTTTGCATTTTTCTAACTTTGAAGCTCTCTGCTTGTAAGAAAAATGGATATTCCAAATAATTTTTTTTTTATTCACATTTCCAATATGTCTACTTTATGTTTGCATCATAAAATTGACGTGATTTAACTTTTGGAAGACACCAGAGGCTTCAAAGTTCAGCAGCAATTTTCCAATTTTTCACAAAATTTTGAAACTCGCTTTTTTTCAGGGACCAGTTCAGGTTTGAAGTGGGTTTGAAGGGTCTTCATATTTGAAATACCCCACAAATGACCCCATAATAAAAACTGCACCCCCCAAAGTATTCAAAATGACATTCAGTCAGCGTTTTAACCCTTTAGGTGTTTCACAGGAATAGCAGCAAAGTGAAGGAGAAAATTCACAATCTTCATTTTTTACACTCGCATGTTTTTGTAGACCCAATTTTCGAATTTTTACAAGGGGTAAAAAGGAGAAAATTTTTACTTGAATTTGAAACCCAATTTCTCTTGAGTAAGCACATACCTCATATGTCTATGTAAAGTGTTCGGCGGGCGCAGTAGAGGGCTCAGAAGGGAAGGAGCGACAAATGGTTTTTGGGGGGCATGTCACATTTAGGAAGCCCCTATGGTGCCAGAACAGCAAAAAACCCCACATGGCATACCATTTTGGAAACTAGACCCCTCGGAACATAACAAGGGGTAAAGTGAACCTTAATACCCCACAGGTTATTCACGACTTTTGCAGATGTAAAAAAAAAAAAAAAAAAATTTTACCTAAAATGCTTGGTTTCCCAAAAGTTTAAAATTTTTAAAAAGGATAATAGCAGAAAATACCCCCCAAAATTTGAAGCCCAATTTCTCCCGATTCAGAAAACACCCCATATGGGGGTGAAAAGTGCTCTGCTGGCGCACTACAGGTCTCAAAAGAGAAGGAGTCACATTTGGCTTTTTGAAAGCAAATTTTGCTCTGGGGGCATGCCGCATTTAGGAAGCCCCTATGGTGCCAGAAAAGCAAAAAAAAAAAACATGGCACACCATTTTGGAAACTAGACCCCTCGGGGAACGTAACAAGGGGTTAAGTGAACCTTAATACCCCACAGGTGATTCACGACTTTTGCATATGTAAAAATTTTTTTTTTATTTTACCTAAAATGCCTCTTTTCCCCAAAATTTTACATTTTTAAAAAGGGTAAAAGCAGAAAATACTCCCCAAAATTTGTAACACAATTTCTCCCGAGTACGGCGATACCCCATATGTGGCCCTAAACTGTTGCCTTGAAATATGACAGGGCTCCAAAGTGAGAGCGCCATGCGCATTTGAGGCCTAAATTAGGGACTTGCATAGGGGTGGACACAGTCAGTGGCTATCTGGCAATACTGGGAGTAGTTGTTTTGCAACAGCTGGAGGCTCCGTTTTGGAAACAGTGGCGTACCAGACGTTTTTTATTGGGGAGGGGGGCTGTGTAGGGGTATGTGTATATGTAGTGTTTTTTACTTTTTATTTTATTTTTTGGTAGTTTTGGTAAAATTTGCCGCAGCTCAAACTTGCAGCCGGATACTTACTGTAATCCTCCGCCCATGTGAGTGTACCCTGTACGTTCACATTGGGGGGGGGTAACATCCAGCTGTTGCAAAACTACAACTCCCAGCATGTACGGTCTATCAGTGCATGCTGGGAGTTGTAGTTTAGCAACAGCTGGAGGCACACTGGTTGTGAAACACCGGGTTTGGTAACAAACTCAGTGTTTTGCAACCAGTGTGCCTTCAGCTGTTGCAAAAACTACAACCCCCAGCATGTACGGACAGCAGAAGGGCATGCTGGGTCTTGTAGTTATGCAACAGCTGGAGGCATACTACTTTGGCTGGGGATGCTGGGGACTGTAGTTATGCAACAGCTGGAGACACACTGGTTTGCTACATAACTCAGTGTGCCTTCAGCTGTTGCAAAACTACAACTCCCAGCAGTCACCGACAGCCAACGGACATGCTGGGAGTTGTAGTTATGCAACCAGCAGATGCACTACTACAACTCCCAGCATGCACTTTAGCTGTTTGTGCAAGCTGGGAGTTGTAGTTACACAACAGCTGAAGGTACACTTTTCCATAGAAAGAATGTGCCTCCAGCTGTTGCAAAACTACAAGTCCCAGCATGCACATAAGGGCATGCTGGGAGTTGTGGTGGTCTGCCTCCTGCTGTTGCATAACTACAACTCCCAGCATGCCCTTTTTGCATGCTGGGAGCTGTTGCTAAGCAACAGCAGGAGGCTGTCGCTCACCTCCAACGATCCAGCCGCATCACATCAGTCCCTCGTCGTCGCCGCCGCCGCGGCCGCTGCTCCTGGGGCCCCGATCCCAACATTAACGCCGGGGATCGGGGTCCCCAGCTCCCGGGGTGCACGTTCCGCACCCGCTCACGTCCTCCGGAAGAGGGGCGGAGCGGGTTGCAGGAGTGAAACCCGCAGCAGGCGTCCTGATTGGTCGGGAAACCGGCCGACGAATCAGGGCGATCGTGAGGTGGCACCAGTGCCACCTCACCCCTGCAGGCTCTGGCTGTTCCGACGGCCCCGAACAGCCTATAATACCGGGTCACTGGAGACCCGATTGACCCGGAATCTGCCGCAGATCGCTGGACTGAATTGTCCAGCGATCTGCGGCCATCGCCAACATGGGGGGGCTTAATGACCCCTCTGGGCGATATGCCCCGATGCCTGCTGAACGATTTCAGCAGGCATCGGGCACCGGCTCCCCTCCAGCTAGCGGCGGGGGGCCGGGATTTGACACGACGTACTCAAACGTCCTGAGTCCTTAAGGACTCAGAAAAGGGGCCGTTTGAGTACGTCCTGCATCCTTAAGGGGTTACCTGTACGCCCGTGGGAATTTCGGTCTGGTATGCCTTCTGTTATCTATCAGCAGGCATCCCATGCAAATACCCTGGGGAGTCCTGAGACCCCCCCTTCCCCCAAATGACGGCAATCGCGGCGATGCCGGGTCAAACGGGTCTCCAGTGACCTGGAAAATAAGTGGGATCTGGATTGTCCTAGACACCCACGATCCCCCTGAAGGGATAGGAGTTAGGGATAGGAGTAGGGGTGCCACCCCTGCTATCCCTGCTATTGATCAGTCACAATCAACTGACCAATAGCAAATTGGGGGGGGGTTAAAGTTCGGTTTCCCCCGTTCTGCTCACCCACAGTAGTCCGGGCAGAACGGGGGAACCGATGGTGACTGGCGCCGGAGGTCCACTTACCATCGACAATCTGCACAGGACAGGGATACGGCAATGATGTGCGACAGTCCTACGGAAGCCTGTGAGTAGTTGCCTATCAACATCTGGAGGGCTACAGTTTTGAGACCACTATACAGTGGTCTGTAAACTGTAGCCCTCCAGATGTTGCAAAACTACAACTCCCAGCATGCACAGACAGCTGTTTGGGCATGCTGGAATTTGCAGCTTTGCAACAGCCGGAGGGCTACAGTTTGGAGATCACTGTGCAGTGGTCTCTAAACAGTGGCCCTCTAGATCTTGCAAAACTACAACTCCTAGCATGCCCACACAGCAAACGGCTGTCTCGCCATGCTGGGAGTTGTAGTTGCGTACCTCCAGCTGTTGCATAACTACATCTCCCAACATGCCTGGAGGCAACAGCTGGAGGCACACAGGTTCTGTTACCCAACTCAGTATTTTCCAACCAGTGTGCCTCCAGCTGTTGCAAAACTACAGCTCCCGGCATGCACGGTCTGTCAGTGCATGCTGGGAGTTGTAGCTTTGCAACAGCTGGAGGTTTGCAGGGTTTACAGTGAGCTTCCTGCTTCAAGTTTGAAGTACTACAAGTACTACACTACACTACACTAACACATAATATATGGTAAAACCCTACATATACACCCCCTTACACTGCCCCCCCCCCCCCCCCCAATAAAAATGAAAACGTATTGTATGGCAGTGTTTCCAAAATGGAGCCTCCAGCTGTTGCAAAACAACAACTCCCAGCATTTCCGGACAGGCACTGACTGTTCAGGCATGCTGGGAGTTTAGCAACAGCTGGAGGCACCCTGTTAGGGGTATTCTATGCCAGTGATTCCCAATGTCCACCCCTATTCAATACCTAATTTAATCCTCAAATGCACATGGCGCTCTCTCACTTCGGAGCCCTGTCGTATTTCAAGGAAACAGTTTAGGGCCACATATGGGTATCTCCGTACTCGGGAGAAATTGCACTACAAATTTTGGGGGCTTTCTCTCCTTTTACCCCTTGAAAAGTTGGGGTCTATACCAGCATGTTAGTGTAAAAAATAAAAATAATTTACACTAACACGCTGGTGTTGCCCCCCATACTTTTTATTTTCACAAGAGGTAAAAGGAAAATAAGACCCCCCAAAAAATGGTAAATTTGGGGGGAAAAATTTCATTTACGCATCCGACTTTAACGAGAAGTCGTCATACTCCTGTGGGGTGTTAAGGCTTTCGCTGTTCTGGCACAATAGGGGCTTCCTAAATGTTACATGCCCCCCAAAAATCATTTCAGCACAATTCTCTCTCCAAAATCCCATTTGTCGCTCCTTCCCTTCTGAGCCCTCTAGTGCACCCACCGAACACTTGACATAGACATATGAGGTATTTCCTTACTCGAGAGAAATTGGGTTACAAATTGGGGGGGGGGGCATTTTCACCCCTTGTAAAAATGCAAAACTGGGTCTAAAAGAACATGCGAGTGTAAAAAAATTAAGATTTTGAATTTAACCTTTACTTTGCTGCTATTCCTGTGAAACACCTAAAGGGTTAACACACTTACTGAATGTCATTTTGAATACCTTCAGGGGTGCAGTTTTTATAATGGGGTCATTTATGGGGTATTTCTAATATGAAGGCCCTTCAAATCCACTTCAAATCTGAACTGGTCTCTGAAAAATTAAAATTTTGAAAATTTCGTGAAAAATTTGAAAATTGCTGCTGAACTTTGAAGCCTCTGATGTCTCCAAAGGTAAAAACTTGTCAAATTTATGATGCAAACATAAAGCAGACATATTGTATATGTGAATCAATATATAATTTATTTGAGATGTCTATTTTCCTTACAAGCAGAGAGCTTCAAAGTTGGAAAATGCAAAATTTTTTAATCAAATTTTGGAATTTTCCACCAAGAAATGATGCAAGTATCAATGAAAATTTACCACTAACATAAAGTAAAATATGTCACGAAAAAACTATCTCAGAATAAGAATGAAAAAGTAAAAGCATCAGAGTTATTAATGCTTAAAGTGACAGTGGTCAGATGTGCAAAAAATGCTCCCGTCCTTAAAGGTGAAAATGGGCTCTGTCCTTAAAGGGTTAAAAGCCATAACTGTATACCAATTATCCCCTTAAAGGAAAACGGTCAGCCTGTTCACCCACACTAATCCCAATGAACAGGAGTCCAACGAGGGGTCACTTAACCTCTTCAGGACATAGGGCGTATGGATACGCCCTGCATCCCGAGTCCTTAAGGACCGAGGGCGTATCCATACGCCCGTGGGAATTCCGGCCCCCACCGCTAGCCGGTTGGGGACCGGAGCCGGATGCCTGCTGAAATCGTTCAGCAGGCATCCCGGCATATCGCCCAGCGATCTGCGGCGATTCCGGGTCAATCGGGTCTCCAGTGACCCGATGACCCGGAATTACTGGCTGTTCGGGGCCGTCTCTGACGGCCCCGAACAGCCAGAGCCTGCAGGGGTGAGGTGGCACTGGTGCCACCTCACGATCGCCCTGATTACCGGCCGACCAATCAGGGCGCCTGCTGCGGGTGTCACTCCCGCACCCGCTCCGCCCCTCTTCTGGAGGACGTGAGCGGGTGCGGGACGTGCACCCCGGGTGCTGGGGACCCCGATCCCTGGCGTTAATGTTGGGATCGGGGCCCCAGGAGCAGTGGCGGCGGCGGTGACGACGAGGGACTGACTCTCCGGCGTGGATCGTTGGAGGTGAGTGACAGCCTCCTGCTGTTGCTTAGCAACAGCTCCCAGCATGCAAAAAGGGCATGCTGGGAGCTGTAGTTATGCAACAGCAGGAGGCAGACCACCACAACTCCCAGCATTCCCTTATGGGCATGCTGGGACTTATGGTTTTGCAACAGCTGGAGGCACATTTTTTCTATGGAAAAGTGTACCTTCAGCTGTTGTATAACTACAACTCCCAGCTTGCACAAACAGCTAAAGTGCATGCTGGGAGTTGTAGTGGTGCATCTGGTGGTTGCATAACTACAACTCCCAGCATGCCCGTTGGCTGTCGGTGACTGCTGAGAGTTGTAGTTTTGCAACAGCTGAAGGCACACTGGTTGTGAAACTCAGAGTTTTTTTTTACCTAACTCAGTGTTTCACGACCGGTTTGCCTCCAGCTGTTGCAAACTACAACTCTCAGCAGTCACCATACACCATGCACCGTACATGCTGGGAGTTGTAGTTTTGCAACAGCTGGAGGCACACTGGTTGTGAAACACTGAGTTAGGTCACAAACTCAGTGATACATAACCAGTGTGCCTACAGTTGTTGCAAAACTGCAACTCTCAGCAGTCACCGACAGCCAACGGGCATGCTGGGAGTTGTAGTTATGCAACAGCTGGATGTCCCCCCCCCCCCCCCCCCCAATGTGAACGTACAGGGTACACTCACATGGGCGGAGGTTTACAGTAAGTATCTGGCTGCAAATTTGAGCTGCCGCAAACTTTCTGCTGCAGCTCAAATTGCCAGTGAGAAACTACTGTGAACCCCCGCCCGTGCGACTGTACCCTAAAAACACTACACTACACTAACACAAAAAATAAAATAAAAAGTAAAAAACACTACATATACACATACCCCTACACAGCCCCCCTCCCCTCCCCAATAAAAATGAAAAACGTCTGGTACGCCACTGTTTCCAGAACGGAGCCTCCAGCTGTTGCAAAACAACTCCCAGTATTGTCGGACAGCCGTTGACTGTCCAGGCATGCTGGGAGTTTTGCAACAGCTGGAGGCACCCTGTTTGGGAATCACTGGTGTAGAATACCCCTATGTCCACCCCTATGCAAGTCCCTAATTTAGGCCTCAAATGCGCATGGCGCTCTCACTTTGGAGCCCTGTCGTATTTCAAGGCAACAGTTTAGGGTCACATATGGGGTATCGCCGTACTCGGGAGAAATTGTGTTACAAATTTTGGGGGGTATTTTCTGCTTTTACCCTTTTTAAAAATGTAAAATTTTTGGGAAAACAAGCATTTTAGGTAAAAAAAATTTTTTTTTTACATATGCAAAAGTCGTGAAACACCTGTGGGGTATAAAGGTTCACTTAACCCCTTGTTACGTTCCCCGAGGGGTCTAGTTTCCAAAATGGTATGCCATGTGTTTTTTTTTTGCTGTCCTGGCACCATAGGGGCTTCCTAAATGCGGCATGCCCCCAGAGCAAAATTTGCTTTCAAAAAGCCAAATGTGACTCCTTCTCTTCCGAGACCTGTAGTGCGCCAGCAGAGCACTTTTCACCCCCATATGGGGTGTTTTCTGAATCGGAAGAAATTGGGCTTAAAATTTTTAGGGGTATTTTCTGCTATTACCCTTTTTAAAAATAAAAAAATTTTGGGAAAACAAGCATTTTTTTTTTTTTTTACATTTGCAAAAGTCGTGAAACACCTGTGGGGTATTAAGGTTCACTTTATCCCATGTTACATTCCCCGAGGGGTCTAGTTTCCAAAATGGTATGCGATGTGTTTTTTTTTTTTGCTGTTCTGGTACCATAAGGGCTTCCTAAAGGTGACATGCCCCCCAAAAACCATTTCAGAAAAACGTACTCTCCAAAATCCCCTTGTCGCTCCTTCCCTTCTGAGCCCTCTACTGCGCCCGCCGAACACTTTACATAGACATATGAGGTTTGTGCTTACTCGAGAGAAATTGGGCTACAAATACAAGTAAAAATTTTGTCCTTTTACCCCTTGTAAAAATTCAAAAATTGGGTCTACAAGAACATGCGAGTGTAAAAAATGAAGATTGTGAATTTTCTCCTTCACTTTGCTGCTATTCGTGGGAAACACCTAAAGGGTTAAAACGCGGACTGAATGTCATTTTGAATACTTTGGGGGGTGTAGTTTTTATAATGGGGTCATTTGTGGGGTATTTCTAATATGAAGGCCCTTCAAATCCACTTCAAACCTGAACTGGTCCCTGAAAAATACTGAGTTTGGTGAAAAATCGGAAAATTGCTGCTGACCGTTGAAGCCTCTGATGTCGTCCAAAAGTAAAAACACGTCAATTTTATGATGCAAATATAAAGGAGACATATTGTATATGTGAACCAAAAAAAAATGTATTCGTAATATCCATTTTCCTTACAAGCAGAGAGCTTCAAAGTTAGAAAAATGCTAAATTTTCAAATTTTTCATCAAATTTTGGGATTTTTCACCAAGAAAGGATGCAAGTATCGACAAAAATTTACCACTATGTTAAAGTAGAATATGTCACGAAAAAACAATCTCGGAATCAGAATGATAACTAAAAGCATCAGAGTTATTAATGTTTAAAGTGACAGTGGTCAGATGTGCAAAAAACGCTCCGGTCCTTAAGGCCAAAATGGGCTCCGTCCTGAAGGGGTTAATTAAATATGTCCAGTAGGTCCTGAGATATGTCCCCCCAGAAGATCCTCTGCTAAATTCAGTGAATCACACACAGGGGGCGGGGCTCTGCCGGCTCAATTAACATATTAATTGTCTGTGACTCCATATCCTAGTATATTGGATTTAGTGTGGGTGAACAGGCTGGAAGTTTTCCTTTAAGGGCGCAGGCCCTCTGCTCTCCTCCAGACTCCTCTGTCCTCCAGACTCCTCTGTCCTCCAGACTCCTCTGTCCTCCACCTGACTCCTCTGTCCCCCTCCTCTGGACTCCTCTGTCCCCCTCCTCTGGACTCCTCTGTCCCCCTCCTCTGGACTCCTCTGTCCCCCTCTTCCGGACTCCTCTGTCCCCTCCAGGCTCATCTGTTCTCCTCCAGACCCCTGTAGACTCCAGACTCCTTTTCCTCCCTGTTGATCTGTAATCACCCTTTGATCATTTAGACTTGTATTGCTGCATTTGTTCTTATGCATTATTTGTCTACCTTGCCTCAAGTGTTGCTATTAACCTGTTGGGGACTAAGGGCGTACAGGTACGCACTTGCTCCCTGGTACTTAAGGACCAAGGGTGTACCTGTACGCCCGTGGGAATTCTGGTCCCCGCTGCGCATCAGCAGCCATCCCAGGACATCACAGCCCCCCCCCCCCCCCCTTGTTGGCGATCGCTGTGATTCACTGGTCAATTCAATTCACAGCTTTTTCCGTCCGATCCAACCCAATCACCCAAAAAATAACGGTGGTCGGTGCTGTCAGAGAGGTGGGGTGCCACCTCCTCCTATCCCCTGCCATTGGTCGTTCAGGACTGACCAACCTATGGCAGGAGGGTCAGGCAGTTCAAAAGTCTTAATCCCCGGCTCTGCCCGCCCCTGGAAGTCTGGGCAGAGCGGGGTTGCCATGGTGATGGCTGGCTGGCTGCGGGGTACCTGACTGCGTTGGTGGCGAGCATGACTGGCGGGAGCGGCAGCAACGGCGCATGTGACCGGCAGGGACGGCGCAGTCGGGCCACAGTCTGAAGATCGAGGTGAGTGATCTTCAACTGTGGCCCCCTGGAAGTTTCAAAACTACACCTCCCAGCATGCCCAGATAGCCTTTGGCTGTCTGGGCATTTTGGAAGTTGTAGTTTTTCACCATCTGAAGGGCCACAGTTTAGAGATCACTATACAGTGGTCTCCAAACTGTAGCCCTCCAGATGCTGCAAAACTACAATTCTTAGCATGCTTAGACTGTCCAGGCATACTAGTTCTGCAACTCCCAACATGCCTCGACAGTCTGGGCATGCTGGGATTTGTAGATTTGAAACATCTGTAGAGCCACAGTTTGGAGACCACTACACAGTGGTCTCTAATCTCTGCCCCTACAGCTGTTGCATAACTGCAACTCCCAGCATGTATGGTCTGGGAGTTGTAGTTTTGCAACAGCGTGAGATATGCCCTCCCCCCCCCCCCCAAAAAAAAATAATAATATGTGCGTGTACAGGATACATTCACATGGGCGGAGATTTACAGTGAGTTTCCGCTGCAGTTCAAATGCCCAGCGGGAAACTCGCTGTGAACCCCCGCCCATGTGAATGTACCCTAAAAACACTACACTACACTAACATAAAATAAAGAGTAAAACACTACATATACAAACTTACCCCCACACAGTTACCCCCAAATCTTTAATTTAGTCCTCAAATGCACATGGCGCTCTCTCACTCCTGAGCCCTGTCGTATTTCAAGGAAACCGTTTACATATGGTGTATTTCCATACTCGGAAGAAATTGCTTTACAATTGTTGGGGGTCTCTTTCTCCTTTTTTACCCCTTATGAAAAGGAAAAGTTGGTGGCTACACCAGCATGTTAGTGTAAAAGTATAAAAAATGTACACTAACATGCTGGTGTTGCCCCATACTTTTCATTTTCATAAGAGGTAGAAGGGGGGGGGGGGAAGCTCTCCAAAATTTGTAAAACAATTTCTCCATATGTGGGTGTAAAATGCTCTGCGGGCGCACAACATGGCTCAGGAGTGAGAGTGCACTATGTACATTTGAGGCCTAAATTGGTGATTTGCACAGAGGTGGCTGATGGTTACAGCGGTTCTGACGTAAACGCAAAAATAAAACACGTCACCCCATTTTGGAAACTACACCCCTCGCGGAATGTAACAAGGGGTATAGTGAGCATTTACACCCCACAGATGTCTGACAGATTTTTGGAACAGTGGTCAGTGAAAATGAAAAATAAAATTTTCACTTTGTCCACTCACGACAGCACCACATGAGATTGCCCCCTATCTGCATAGGAACAGGATGCACAAGAGGTTAAAAAGGCCCCTCCCTCCATACTCCCTCAGTGTTTCCTGGTCCTATGGAGCAGTGGTGCAGAGAGGGCTGTACCTTTTTTTTCCTGCGGGCTGTGCGTGGTGGAATTCAGGCGGGGGAGTCGGTCGCCTTGGGCCTCCCTCTCCTCTTCACTGCACCGGGTCGTGGCCTGCTGGTGAGGTGCCTCTCCGGTACTAGATTCGGTTCCCTGCAGCGCTCCGGGGGTGTTTATGCAGGGGACCTAGTTCTTTGGCCGGCCCTGGTTCCCCTGGCCGGTTCTGGTGATGGTGTTGTGCGGGTGACGTCACGAGCAAGAGTGACGTAGCGCGCGCATACGTCTCCTGTGATTGGCCGGAGCCCGGTATTCCCACCTCCAAGAAGGCGGCGCTCCCCACCGGAGGACGCCGAGACGCTGATTCTGGAGGCGGGCGCCATTTTCAAAGCCCTGGGCAAGCCCAGGTCTATCCAACATCCTCTGGACACCATGGATAGTTCGGTCGCTGCCCCGCTCTGCATCTCTGGAGTGCACAGGATATGGCAACCCAGTAAGTAGCTGACCCATTGTGGGTACACTTACTTCTTTGGGGGGGGGGGTGTATTGTTTTAATAATTCCCTTTTCTTGTGGGTTCCCTCCTCTCCTTTTTGGGAGACAGGGAAGCCCCGGAGAAATCTGAGGATAAGAGTTCAAAGTTTCTACTGCTTAAAGGATATAATAAGCCCCTATGTAAATCAGTCTTTTTTGGAGGAACTTTGTTCTTTTATTAATTCTGAAGTTCAAACTTCTGTCGCTGCGACCCTGCCTAAGCTCAGTTGATTGATCCATCTCCACCGATTGAAAGAGCACCGCCATTCTTCAGGCGGAAATTTCCAAGCGGATTTTCCGATCACAAATTCTGAAGTGTGAATTTGTGAACAGAAACCCATTCACTACACTTATGCATTTTAGCAAGCAGAATTTCCACCTGCAATTTCAAAGCGGAATTGCAGGCGGAAATTCTGTAGTCTGAACCTAGCCTTACTTTCCAAGGAATATGTTCCAGATTTAAGTTTAATGAGGAAGATACGAAATTTTGGAACTAAATTCCCAAAAATTGATGTACGGGTATCTAAAGTGGTAAAGAAGACATCCTTACTTTTTGGGATAGCTCTCAACTTAAAAATCCTTTAGATCATAAGATGGATGGATTGTTAAAGAAATTGTGAGGTGCTGGGAGGTAGCACGGCTGTAGAATTGCCGCCCGCTCAGCACAGTTCCTCACATGGACAGAGGTGTCGACAGAGGGAACTGTGGTCAAACAGAAAAGATACAGCAGCTGATGAGTACTGGAAGGATTAAGAGTTTTTAAAACTCCTCTTCTGCTCATATTCAGTCCTGGGGGGGGGGGGGGAAGACTCACTCTATTTTGTCGCCAGTGGGCGAACATCCCCCCAAAAATTATATATATATCAGCTTATTCTGAACTCTTGGGAGTTCGGTTTCAGAATAGAGTTTGTCCTCCCTTCTCCTCAAAGATATCGAATTACAGATCTAGGATCAGAAAATGCAAACATGAGGCTATGCTCAGGTATAAATGATATGTTATCCCTTGGGGCTATTGTTCTGTTTCCTCAGCAAGAACAAGCCCTAGGACACTATTCCATCTTATTCCTAGTCCCAAAGCCCATCTTTTCCTTCAGAACTATTTTATAAATGTGAAGGGTCTGAACAAATGTATTACTTACATAAATTTTTAATGGAAACATTGAAATCTACCATACCACTATTCCAAAAAGACGCCTGGATGGAGACTATCGCTTTAAAAGACGCTTACTTCCATATTCCAATCCATGAGCCTCATCAGAAATGCCCCTTTGTTTTGTAGTCTGGTTAAACCAATTCCAATTCAAGCTCTGCCTTTTTCGAATGTCCTCGGCTCTGAGGATATTTACAAGTGTCATGGTAGAGGTTGTAGCCTCCCTAAGACTAGAAGGGGTCACCATCATCCCCGATCTAAACAATCTTTTGATCACTACAAATTCCTACTACTCGCTGTCTCTGGATGTCCAGTGGACAGTGTCATGCCTGTTGGATAATACATTTCCAGAAGTCGGATCTCTCTCCCTTCAGAACCAAGAGACTTCAGAGGTACAAAAAAAAACTTTCTTCCAGGAGAAAAAGTATCCTCCATTCAGCAGAAGATAAAAAGGGTATCGTAAACAAATCTATTACCTTAAAGGAAGCCATGTCCGTACGGGGGGTCCATGACTTCCTGCATACCAGCTGTACCCTGGTGTCAGTCTTTCCAGAACTCTTCAGTCACAAATCCTGAAGACCTGGGATCGCTCTGTTGTCACTAGAAAACAAGATGAAGATTCCTTTTTTTTTGTAAAGAAATCTCTAAGCTGGCAAACCCGAGTTTTTTCCTCGAATTTTCGAGAATTAAAAGCGATATTTAAAGCTTTAAAAAAATCTAGTGGGGAAGGGGGGGGGGGGGGGGTCTTCCACGTAGAGTTACTTCTCGGTCAATACTACAGCAGTGGCCTTCATCAATCATCAGAGTGGAACATAACATACACCCCTGAGAATTCTAGCAGAAAGGATATTCCAGAACAAAATGTGTTCTCTTTTTCTGCAGTACATCTAAAGTCTTTTTTCTCTCTGACACAATCTTGGGGTCTCCTGGAAATAGTTCTTTTTGCTTCTCTGAAGAATCGCAAAGTTCACCCAGAGAGAACCCAGAAGCGGTGGATGCTCTTCAACAGACATGGTTGTTCAATCCCGCTTATGCTTTTCCACCAATTCTTCTATCCCTGAGAGCTCTCCAGAACGTGAGACTAGGAATATAAAAATTCATCTTCATAGCCCAGATGTGGCCAAAGAGATGCTGGTTCAGTCTTCTAAAAGATCTGGTCATAGTGGAGCCCATTCTTCTTCCTCAGAGGGACGTTCTATTGTTCCAGGGCCCTCTATTACATTTCCTGCAGGATAGCTTTGATCTAGGTCATCTTAAAATAAAAATCCTTTTGAGCCTTATCGGAATCAACTATCGGGTTCCTTACCTGAAAACCTGTTTTTCTTGTGGCAAGAATATCTGCCAGAAGAGTAAGTGAAATCCAAGCCTTGGCTATTGATTATCCTTACCTTATTGTACTTGAAGATAAAATTATTCTAAAACCTAATCTTGCTTTTCTACCAAAGTTGTATCCAATTTTCATAGGTCTCAGGACATAGCTCTTCCCTCTTTCTGTGCAAGTCCCAAAAATAGAAAGAAGGAAGAATTCCATAATCTGGATGTCAGGAGAGTGGTCTTACACTATCTGGAGACCACTAGGACCTGGGGGGAAAGATTCTAACCCCTTTGTTCAGGATCAAGGAGAAAAAAAAATATATATTTTTAGATGGCTTAAAGGGGTACTACCGTGCTGACAACTTATCCCCTATCTAATCAGGCCACTTAGCGAACATCCGTTCTGGGTCTGATGACGGGGTCGGTGATCGTGATGTCACAGCTCCGCCCCCATGTGATGTCACGCACTGCCCCCTCAATGCAAATCCATGACAAGGGCGGAGCGTGGAGTCACATGGGGACGGAGCCGTGATCGGCAGTCATCAGACCCGGAGTAATGTTCGCTCAGGGGCCTGATGAGAGCGGGGTGCTGCATGCGAGATCGCGGGGGTCCCCAACGGCGGGACCCCACACGATCAGGCAACCTATCCCCTATCCTTTAGATAGGGGATAAGTTGTCAGCACGGTAGTACCCCTTTAAGTCAGCAATCAGTCATTCCTATACTGCTGCGGGTCAAGATGTTCCAGAGGCATCAAAGCTCATTCCACTAGGGCGGTTTCAGTCTCCTGGGCCAAGAGAGCTTCGGCTTCTATAGAACAGATATGCAGAGTGGTGACTTCTCCGCACACTTTCTTCAAGCATTATACACCGGATATGCCTCTTCTCAGGATCTTTGGTTTGGCCGAAAGGTGCTGCAGGCTGTGGTCCCTACCTAAAATGTACTTATTTGGTATGTCTCATGTGGTGCTGTCGTGAGTGGACGAAGTGAAAAATTGGAATAATGACTTACCGATAATTCCGTTTTCATGAGTCCATCACGACAGCACCTATCTATTCCCACCCCTATTTATATGTATCTGTGCATGTATATCTTATAACTGCTCTCTTAGTCATTTATAAACACTGAAGGAGTATGGAGGGAGGGGCCTTTTTAACCTCTCTTGTGCTTCCTATTCCTATGCAGATTGGGGGCAATCTCATGTGGTGCTGTCATGATGGACTCATGAACAACTAATTATAGGGAAGTCATAATTCCCATTTTTTTTCATTTGCTCAGCCCATTGTTCCAAAGATCTGTCAAACGTCAGTGGGGTGTAAATGCTCACTGTACCCCTTGTTAAATTCCGTGAGGGGTGTAGTTTCCGACATGGGGTCACATGTGGGGGGGGGTCCACTGTTCTGGCACCACGGGGGGCTTTCAACCAAATACTCTCTCCAAAATCCCATTGTCACTCCTTCCCTTCTGAGCCCTCTACTGCGCCCGCAGAGCACTTTACATCCACAAATGAGATATTTCCTTACTCAAAAGAAATGGGGTTAAATATTTTGGGGGACATTTTCACCTATTACCCCTTGTGAAAATGAAAAAATTTGGGGTAACAGCAGCATTTTAGTGAAAAAAATTAAGTTTTTAATTTTCACGTCCAACTTTATTGAAAATTCGTCAAACACCTGTGAGTGTTAAGGCTCACTATACCCCTTGTTGCATTCCTTGAGGGGTGTAGTTTCCCAAATAGTGTGCCATGTGGGGTGTTTTATATATATATATATATATATATATATTTTTTTTTTTTTGCTGTTCTGGCACCATAGGGGCTTCCTAAACGAGACCTGCCCGCCAAAAACCATTTCAGCTAAATTCGCTTTCCAAAAGCCAAATATCACTCCTTCCCTTCTGAGCCCTCTACTGCATCCACATATGAGGCATTTCCTTATTTTCTAACATAAAGACCCTCAAATCCACTTCAAAACTGAACTGGTCTCTGAAAAATTTTGATTTTGAAATCTACATGAAAAATTGGAAAATTGCTTCTAAACTTTGAAGCCTCTGATGTCTTGGAAAAAGTAAAAACATCTCAACTTTATGATGCAAACGTAATATATTGTATTTAATATAATAATATAAAGATATCTCCTGTATGATGGTGACATAATATATTGTATATAATAATATAAAGATATCTCCTGTATGATGGTGACATAATATATTGTATATAATAATATAAAGATATCTCCTGTATGATGGTGACATAATATATTGTATATAATAATATAAAGATATCTCCTGTATGATGGGGACATAATATATTGTATATAATATAATAATATAAAGATATCTCCTGTATGATGGGGACATAATATATTGTATATAATAATATAAAGATATCTCCTGTATGATGGGGACATAATATATTGTATATAATAATATAAAGATATCTCCTGTATGATGGTGACATAATATATTGTATATAATAATATAAAGATATCTCCTGTATGATGGGGACATAATATATTGTATATAATATAGAGATATCTCCTGTATGATGGGGACATAATATATTGTATATAATATAATAATATAAAGATATCTCCTGTATGATGGGGACATAATATATTGTATATAATAATATAAAGATATCTCCTGTATGATGGGGACATAATATATTGTATATAATAATATAAAGATATCTCCTGTATGATGGTGACATAATATATTGTATATAATAATATAAAGATATCTCCTGTATGATGGTGACATAATATATTGTATATAATAATATAAAGATATCTCCTGTATGATGGTGACATAATATATTGTATATAATAATATAAAGATATCTCCTGTATGATGGTGACATAATATATTGTATATAATATAATAATATAAAGATATCTCCTGTATGATGGTGACATAATATATTGTATATAATAATATAAAGATATCTCCTGTATGATGGGGACATAATATATTGTATATAATAATATAAAGATATCTCCTGTATGATGGTGACATAATATATTGTATATAATATAATAATATAAAGATATCTCCTGTATGATGGGGACATAATATATTGTATATAATATAATAATATAAAGATATCTCCTGTATGATGGAGACATAATATATTGTATATAATAATATAAAGATATCTCCTGTATGATGGAGACATAATATATTGTATATAATAATATAAAGATATCTCCTGTATGATGGGGACATAATATATTGTATATAATAATATAATGATATCTCCTGTATGATGGTGACATAATATATTGTATATAATAATATAATGATATCTCCTGTATGATGGTGACATAATATATTGTATATAATAATATAAAGATATCTCCTGTATGATGGAGACATAATATATTGTATATAATAATATAATGATATCTCCTGTATGATGGTGACATAATATATTGTATATAATAATATAATGATATCTCCTGTATGATGGTGACATAATATATTGTATATAATATAATAATATAAAGATATCTCCTGTATGATGGGGACATAATATATTGTATATAATAATATAAAGATATCTCCTGTATGATGGTGACATAATATATTGTATATAATATAATAATATAAAGATATCTCCTGTATGATGGGGACATAATATATTGTATATAATATAATAATATAAAGATATCTCCTGTATGATGGGGACATAATATATTGTATATAATAATATAAAGATATCTCCTGTATGATGGGGACATAATATATTGTATGTAATAATATAAAGATATCTCCTGTATGATGGGGACATAATATATTGTATATAATAATATAAAGATATCTCCTGTATGATGGTGACATAATATATTGTATATAATATAATAATATAAAGATATCTCCTGTATGATGGGGACATAATATATTGTATATAATATAATAATATAAAGATATCTCCTGTATGATGGGGACATAATATATTGTATATAATAATATAAAGATATCTCCTGTATGATGGGGACATAATATATTGTATATAATAATATAAAGATATCTCCTGTATGATGAGGACATAATATATTGTATATAATATAAAGATATCTCCTGTATGATGATGACATAATATATTGTATATAATAATATAATAATATAAAGATATCTCCTGTATGATGAGGACATAATATATTGTATATAATATAAAGATATCTCCTGTATGATGATGACATAATATATTGTATATAATAATATAAATATATCTCCTGTATGATGGAGACATAATATATTGTATATACTAATATAAAGATATCTCCTGTATGATGGTGACATAATATATTGTATATAATAATATAAAGATATCTCCTGTATGATGGTGACATAATATATTGTATATAATATAAAGATATCTCCTGTATGATGGTGACATAATATGTTGTATATAATAATATAAAGATATCTCCTGTATGATGGGGACATAATATATTGTATATAATAATATAAAGATATCTCCTGTATGATGGGGACATAATATATTGTATATAATAATATAAATATATCTCCTGTATGATGGGGACATAATATATTGTATATAATATAATAATATAAAGATATCTCCTGTATGATGGGGACATAATATATTGTATATAATATAATAATATAAAGATATCTCCTGTATGATGGGGACATAATATATTGTATATAATATAATAATATAAAGATATCTCCTGTATGATGGGGACATAATATATTGTATATAATAATATAAAGATATCTCCTGTATGATGGGGACATAATATTTTGTATATAATAATATAAAGATATCTCCTGTATGATGGTGACATAATATATTGTATATAATAATATAAAGATATCTCCTGTATGATGGGGACATAATATATTGTATATAATAATATAAAGATATCTCCTGTATGATGGTGACATAATATATTGTATATAATAATATAAAGATATCTCCTGTATGATGGGGACATAATATATTGTATATAATAATATAAAGATATCTCCTGTATGATGGGGACATAATATATTGTATATAATAATATAAAGATATCTCCTGTATGATGGTGACATAATATATTGTATATAATAATATAAAGATATCTCCTGTATGATGGTGACATAATATATTGTATATAATATAATAATATAAAGATATCTCCTGTATGATGGGGACATAATATATTGTATATAATATAATAATATAAAGATATCTCCTGTATGATGGGAACATAATATATTGTATATAATATAATAATATAAAGATATCTCCTGTATGATGGGGACATAATGTATTGTATATAATAATATAAAGATATCTCCTGTATGATGGTGACATAATATATTGTATATAATATAATAATATAAAGATATCTCCTGTATGATGGGGACATAATGTATTGTATATAATAATATAAAGATATCTCCTGTATGATGGTGACATAATATATTGTATATAATAATATAAAGATATCTCCTGTATGATGGGGACATAATATTTTGTATATAATAATATAAAGATATCTCCTGTATGATGGGGACATAAGATGTTGTATATAATAATATAAAGATATCTCCTGTATGATGGTGACATAATATATTGTATATAATAATATAAAGATATCTCCTGTATGATGGCGACATAATATATTGTATATAATAATATAAAGATATCTCCTGTATGATGGTGACATAATATATTGTATATAATAATATAAAGATATCTCCTGTATGATGGGGACATAATATATTGTATATAATATAATAATATAAAGATATCTCCTGCATGATGGTGACATAATATATTGTATATAATAATATAAAGATATCTCCTGTATGATGGGGACATAATATATTGTATATAATAATATAAAGATATCTCCTGTATGATGGTGACATAATATATTGTATATAATAATATAAAGATATCTCCTGTATGATGGGGACATAATATATTGTATATAATAATATAAAGATATCTCCTGTATGATGGGGACATAATATATTGTATATAATAATATAAAGATATCTCCTGTATGATGGGGACATAATATATTGTATATAATAATATAAAGATATCTCCTGTATGATGGTGACATAATATATTGTATATAATATAATAATATAAAGATATCTCCTGTATGATGGGGACATAATATATTGTATATAATAATATAAAGATATCTCCTGTATGATGGGGACATAATATATTGTATATAATAATATAAAGATATCTCCTGTATGATGGTGACATAATATATTGTATATAATATAATATAATAATATAAAGATATCTCCTGTATGATGGGGACATAATATATTGTATATAATATAATAATATAAAGATATCTCCTGTATGATGGGGACATAATATATTGTATATAATATAATAATATAAAGATATCTCCTGTATGATGGGGACATAATATATTGTATATAATATAAAGATATCTCCTGTATGATGGGGACATAATATATTGTATATAATAATATAAAGATATCTCCTGTATGATGGGGACATAATATATTGTATATAATAATATAAAGATATCTCCTGTATGATGGGGACATAATATATTGTATATAATAATATAAAGATATCTCCTGTATGATGGTGACATAATATATTGTATATAATAATATAAAGATATCTCCTGTATGATGGGGACATAATATATTGTATATAATAATATAAAGATATCTCCTGTATGATGGTGACATAATATATTGTATATAATAATATAAAGATATCTCCTGTATGATGGGGACATAATATATTGTATATAATAATATAAAGATATCTCCTGTATGATGGGGACATAATATATTGTATATAATAATATAAAGATATCTCCTATATGATGGGGACATAATATATTGTATATAATAATATAGAGATATCTCCTGTATGATGGGGACATAATATATTGTATATAATAATATAAAGATATCTCCTGTATGATGGTGACATAATATATTGTATATAATAATATAAAGATATCTCCTGTATGATGGGGACATAAAATATTGTATATAATAATAATATAAAGATATCTCCTGTATGATGGGGACATAATATATTGTATATAATAATATAAAGATATCTCCTGTATGATGGGGACATAATATATTGTATATAATATAATAATATAAAGATATCTCCTGTATGATGGTGACATAATATATTGTATATAATATAATGATATAAAGATATCTCCTGTATGATACAAATATAAAGTAGACATATTGTATATGTGAAACAATATAGAATTTATTTGGAATATCCATTTTCCTTACAAGCAGAAAGCTTCAAAGTTAGAAAAAATGCAAAATTTTCAAAATGTTCATGACATTTTTGAATTTTTCCCCAAGAAATGACACAAGTATTGACGAAAATTTACCACTAACATAAAGTAGAAAATGTCACGAAAAAATTATCTCTGAATCAAATTCATAAGTAAAAGCATCAGAGTTATTAATGCTTAAAGTGACAGAGGTCAGATGTGCAAAAAATGCTCTGGTCCTTAAGGTCATAATGGGCTCCGTCCCCAAGGGGTTAAGTGTTACTGCTCTGTGTAATGTTTATATTGGAGGTTTGTATGCGATGCGGAGAGTCTTGTGCCACATACATTAAACAGCTGTGGGGTGAGTATATTTGTGTTCTGTATAGGGGGGAGGTAAGAAGCTGTCAGACACCTCTGGCCCTGCAGGACTTTACCCTCCAGGCTCTACCCGCCATCCCTCTCTGATCTCCAGAGTTTTCATCACCGTTGTACAAAGAAGCAGGGAAAGCAGCCGGAGCCCAAAACTTATTTATTTGGTTTTTTATTATCGCATCCAGGTATGCAAATGGCCCCTTGGATAGCCCAGCCCCCCCAACAAATGCCTATTGTGCCTGATGACCAGTCCAGTCCTGGGGGCAATTAATTTGTGGGGATGCATGGTGAGGGCATTATGTAGGGATGACCATGGCCCCCTTCCCCCCCCCCCCCCCCTCCAGTAACGCCATTGATCTAGGCCTCTACATGTTTTATTCACCCAGGGACATGATATTACACGAAAGCTGCACCTCCAGGTAAATAAATATATGGTCATCCGCTTACAAGCACCAAACCCCAAGGCTCAGAGTCCTCAAATACACGATTGTCTTCTGACTACAAATCCTGAGGCAAAAAGAAGTTGGCAGAAGTAAGGAGGTGAGTATCTCTGTGTATTGGGAGGTGACAGTATCTGGATTCTAATATAAAAGAAGTCACCCAGGTCTGTACAGAGCACGAACGTGAGCGGAGGTCCTCCTGACTGAGACCACGTATAATCCTCTGCCGGAGATCCCGTGACCACCGTACTGATAGGTATGTGCCAGATCACACTACATATTGGGGTCTCCTGGGATCTGTCGTGTCCTTCATACAGTGAACTATTGATCTATTTATACCCAGGACTGTATATATAACAAGGAGGAGACCTAATAATATATATATCAGGACAGTACAGAGATCTCTCCATGATCTATGTATACCCAGGACTGTATATATAACAAGGAGGAGACCTAATAATATATATAATATATCAGGGGACAGTACAGAGATCTCTCCATGATCTATTTATACCCAGGACTGTATATATAACATGGTGACCTAATAATATATATATATATATATATATATATATATATATATATATATAATATAACAGGACAGAGATCTCTCCATGATCTATTTATACCCAGGACTGTATATATAACAAGGAGGTGACCTAATAATATATATAATATATCAGGACAGTACAGAGATCTCTCCATGATCTATTTATACCCAGGACTGTATATATAACAAGGAGGTGACCTAATAATATATATAATATATCAGGACAGTACAGAGATCTCTCCATGATCTATTTATACCCAGGACTGTATATATAACAAGGAGGTGACCTAATAATATATATAATATATCAGGACAGTACAGAGATCTCTCCATGATCTATTTATACCCAGGACTGTATATATAACAAGGAGGTGACCTAATAATATATATATATAATATCAGGACAGTACAGAGATCTCTCCATGATATATTTATACCCAGGACTGTATATATAACAAGGAGGTGACCTAATAACTATGTATAAATATATCAGGACAGTACAGAGATCTCTCCATGATCTATTTATACCCAGGACTGTATATATAACAAGGAGGTGACCTAATAATATATATAATATATCAGGACAGTACAGAGATCTCTCCATGATCTATTTATACCCAGGACTGTATATATAACAAGGAGGTGACCTAATAAGATATATAATATATCAGGACAGTACAGAGATCTCTCCATGATCTATTTATACCCAGGACTGTATATATAACAAGGAGGTGACCTAATAATATATATAATATATCAGGACAGTACAGAGATCTCTCCATGATCTTTTTATACCCAGGACTGTATATATAACAAGGAGGAGACCTAATAATATATATAATATATCAGGGGACAGTACAGAGATCTCTCCATGATCTATTTATACCCAGGACTGTATATATAACATGGTGACCTAATAATATATATAATATATCAGGACAGTACAGAGATCTCTCCATGATCTTTTTATACCCAGGACTGTATATATAACAAGGAGGTGACCTAATAATATATATATATAATATATCAGGGGACAGTACAGAGATCTCTCCACGATCTATTTATACCCAGGACTGTATATATAACAAGGAGGAGACCTAATAATATATATAATATATCAGGACAGTACAGAGATCTCTCCATGATCTATGTATACCCAGGACTGTATATATAACAAGGAGGAGACCTAATAATATATATAATATATCAGGACAGTACAGAGATCTCTCCATGATCTATTTATACTCAGGACTGTATATATAACAAGGAGGTGACCTAATAATATATATAATATATCAGGACAGTATAGAGATCTCTCCATGATCCATTTATACCCAGGACTGTATATATAACAAGGGGGTGACCTAATAAGATATATAATATATCAGGACAGTCCAGAGATCTCTCGATGATCTATATATACCCAGGACTTTATATATAACAAGGAGGTGACCTAATAATATATATAATATATCAGGACAGTACAGAGATCTCTCCATGATCTATTTATACCCAGGACTGTATATATAGCAAGGAGGTGACCTAATAATATATATAATATATCAGGACAGTACAGAGATCTCTCCATGATCTATTTATACCCAGGACTGTATATATAACAAGGAGGTGACCTAATAATATATATAATATATCAGAACAGTACAGAGATCTCTCCATGATCTATTTATACCCAGGACTGTATATATAACAAGGAGGTGACCTAATAAGATATATAATATATCAGGACAGTCCAGAGATCTCTCGATGATCTATATATACCCAGGACTGTATATATAACAAGGAGGTGACCTAATAATATATATAATATATCAGGACAGTACAGAGATCTCTCCATGATCTATTTATACCCAGGACTGTATATATAGCAAGGAGGTGACCTAATAATATATATAATATATCAGGACAGTACAGAGATCTCTCCATGATCTATTTATACCCAGGACTGTATATATAACAAGGAGGTGACCTAATAATATATATATAATATATCAGGACAGTACAGAGATCTCTCCATGATCTATTTATACCCAGGACTGTATATATAGCAAGGAGGTGACCTAATAATATATATAATATATCAGGACAGTACAGAGATCTCTCCATGATCTATTTATACCCAGGACTGTATATATAACAAGGAGGTGACCTAATAATATATATAATATATCAGCACAGTACAGAGATCTCTCCATGATCTATTATACCCAGGACTGTATATATAACAAGTAGGTGACCTAATAATATATATAATATATCAGGACAGTGCAGAGATCTCTCCATGATCTATTTATACCCAGGACTGTATATATAACAAGGAGGTGACCTAATAATATATATAATAAATCAGCACAGTACAGAGATCTCTCCATGATCTATTATACCCAGGACTGTATATATAACAAGGTGACCTAATAATATATATAATATATCAGGACAGTACAGAGATCTCTCCATGATCTATATATACCCAGGACTGTATATATAACAAGGAGGAGACCTAATAATATATATATAATATATCAGGACAGTACAGAGATCTCTCCATGATCTATTTATACCCAGGAGTGTATATATAACAAGGGGGCATCCTCTACGACTAGAGGAAAGAAGGTTTCTACACCAGCACAGACGGGATTCTTTACTGTAAGAGCAGTGAGACTATGGAATTCTCTCCCGGAGGAGGTGTCATGGTGAACTCTGTAAAATAATATAAAAATGGTCTGGATTTATTTTTGGAGAGTAATACCATTACAGGTTATGTATATTAGATTTATAGGGCCAGAACGTTGATACAGGGATTTATTCTGATATTTGAAGTCGGGAAGGAATTTTTACCTCTAGTAGGAGGGTTTTTTGCCTCCTCTGGATCAGTAGGGACTCATTAGGGTTATAGGTTGAACTTGATGGACTCTGGTCTTTTTTCAACCTTATGTACTATGTTACTATCCATCTCCCTGCCCATTCCGGTCATTAGATATAGAGCTGTACTGTAGTGGACCACAAACACCAGCACCAGCATACACTTTACATATCTGACCTCAATATTAGGACCCCTCTGTGCCCTACAGACGTGCCAGGCCCCTTTCGATCCCTTTGTTCCTTCCAGACCCATCTTTCCCCACCAGTTGTCATATTTTGATGTAGCAGAGGACATCATGCTGTGGTCTGGATGAATCCACATGGGTCAGAACTTCTGAAAATGTTACCTGTGTATAGGGATAAGATCCATGGAGAATCTTAATCTGCATGTAAATTTGTAAGGTTTTTGCTGCGTATTTGTGACCGATCTGCATAAAAATATTTTGATGGAATCCCCCAAATGGGGCGTCTTCAGTCTGAGCGCCTGGGGCAGAGCGATCTGTAAATACAGCCCTGCAGATGCGGAGCATAGGTTTCCACACAGGTTTTTTCATTTTTTTTCTTTTCATTTTGCTTTAAAAATCTTACACTGCAGAAGTGTATTCAAAGGGAATGGGAAATATATAGGAAGGACATATACTTCTCCATCCTACTGGATCCACTTCTGACTTTGGCTCAAAAACTGCATTGGTAGTTTTCCAAAAAAGGGCCAGAAAAAAAACCTGTTTGGAAAGCTAGCCTTTAGGGTCCAGGAACTAGGGTCCTAATACAAAGAGGGATTATATGCCAAATGATACACTCAAATTATTATACTATATATTATTTTATTTCCACCCCTTCACAGTACAGAATCCAATAAAAACATGGAACTCTACACGGTGACAGTGGCCACAGGAAGTGACATCTTTGCAGGAACCATCGACACCATCGCCATCAGCCTTGTGGGGATGAATGGAGAAAGCACTAAACAGGACCTCTCCCACCTATTGTTACCTGGAACGGTAAGTTTATTGTGCAAGCCCTAGTCAGAACAAGCTCCAATCTACGTAGTCCTATGGAGGCCAAGTCACAGTTGACTTTTAGTCTACTTCATCCTTGCCTAAGTGAGCATATATCATGATCAGCAGGTCACCATGGACCCCTTACGTCCCGAGGGGTCCCTGGCACTTCTCAGTTTTCAGGGCAAAGAGGAGGACTAGAACTGATCCCTGAGGAACTACAACAGTAAAGGAAGAGGGATGAAAATTTGAGCCGGCAAAGAGTGGTCAAAGATGTAGAAAACAGAGAGAGAAAGGTGTTCATAAGGCCAAGAGAGTGGAGCATACTGAGGAGGAGGTGGTAATTTACTGGGTCCAATGATGAGGAGGGATTGAGGAGAACCAATAGAATTGTGATTGTCCGGTTCAGTCATCAGTAGGTCACTTCTGTAGAGTATAAAGTGTGGATCAAGACTAAAAGATTCATGAAGAGACATCGAAGGTAATACAAAAATAGGCAAAGTTTTTAGAGATGGTGAGGAGATCACAAATAGGTCAGCAGATGAAAAGGACCAGCTCAGAGATCACGAGGAGATCACAGATGGGTCAGGAGATGAAAAGGACCGGCCCAGAGATGGTGAGGAGATCACAGATAGGTCAGGAGATGAAAAGGACCGGCCCAGAGATGAGGAGGAGATCACAGATAGGTCAGGAGATGAAAAGGACCGGCCCAGAGATGAGGAGGAGATCACAGATAGGTCAGGAGATGAAAAGGACCCGCCCAGCGATATGGAGGAGCTCACAGGTCAGGAGATGAAAAGGACCGGCCCAGAGATGACGAGGAGATCACAGATAGGTCAGGAGATGAAGAGGACCGGCCCAGAGACTGTTCTTCAGTAATGTGGTAGAAGGGAAAGATACCATAAGAAAGAGAGAGGTGAGATATTATAGAGAGAGGATGGATGAGATGTGAGGGGATAGGGTCACTAATGTAGCCAGTAGGGTGAGAGGAGCCTGGAGACAACCTCTGTTACTGGGTCAAGGCTGGATGTGAAGACGAGAACAGGGTTAAGGGGAAGGGATTGATGATACTGGGGTCTGGGGAATCAAGTCACAATTAAAATAGATCAAATCCAACATATGTGGGGTCCATGTTCACCCTCTTTCTGCCTCAACAGGTGTCTGACTATGAGGTGGAGACTGAACAGGATCTTGGGAAGCTGCTGTCTGTGAACCTCTACAAAGAGACTTATCTGTTCCCAGTCCAAGACGCCTGGTACGTCAAGTACATCAATGTCACCTCCCCCGATGGGAAGCTCTACCAGTTCCCTGTGTACGAGTGGATCGACGGCCAAACCAGTGTGGTGTTCCCTGAGGGGACAGGTCGGTAATCCTGAGAATAGACTCACTGCTCTTACAGTATAGACTCCATAGTGTGACAGCTCTTACAGTATAGACTCCATAGTGTGACCGCTCTTACAGTATAGACTCCATAGTGTGACAGCTCTTACAGTATAGACTCCATAGTGTGACCGCTCTTACAGTATAGACTCCATAGTGTGACCTCTCTTACAGTATAGACTCCATAGCGTGACTGCTCTTACAGTATAGACTCCATAGCGTGACTGCTCTTACAGTATAGACTCCATAGTGTGACCTCTCTTACAGTATAGACTCCATAGTGTGACCTCTCTTACAGTATAGACTCCATAGTGTGACCTCTCTTACAGTATAGACTCCATAGTGTGACCTCTCTTACAGTATAGACTCCATAGTGTGACTGCTCTTATAGTATAGACTCCATAGTGTGACCTCTCTTACAGTATAGACTCCATAGTGTGACTGCTCTTATAGTATAGACTCCATAGTGTGACCTCTCTTACAGTATAGACTCCATAGTGTGACCTCTCTTACAGTATAGACTCCATAGTGTGACTGCTCTTATAGTATAGACTCCATAGTGTGACCTCTCTTACAGTATAGACTCCATAGTGTGACTGCTCTTATAGTATAGACTCCATAGTGTGACCTCTCTTACAGTATAGACTCCATAGTGTGACTTCTCTTACAGTATAGACTCCATAGTGTGACCTCTCTTACAGTATAGACTCCATAGTGTGACCGCTCTTACAGTATAGACTCCATAGTGTGACCGCTCTTACAGTATAGACTCCATAGTGTGACTGCTCTTACAGTATAGACTCCATAGTGTGACTGCTCTTACAGTATAGACTCCATAGTGTGACTGCTCTTACAGTATAGACTCCATAGTGTGACTGCTCTTACAGTATAGACTCCATAGTGTGACCTCTCTTACAGTATAGACTCCATAGTGTGACCTCTCTTACAGTATAGACTCCATAGTGTGACCTCTCTTACAGTATAGACTCCATAGTGTGACCGCTCTTACAGTATAGACTCCATAGTGTGACCGCTCTTACAGTATAGACTCCATAGTGTGACTGCTCTTACAGTATAGACTCCATAGTGTGACTGCTCTTACAGTATAGACTCCATAGTGTGACTGCTCTTACAGTATAGACTCCATAGTGCGATCTGTTCTTCTTTCAGGGACTATATTATCCATTGGCTCCAATAACGCCATCATGGGTCAAAGGACAGAAGAGCTGAAGAAGGTTAGAGAAATATATAAGTAAGTGACCCCACCCAAACACAGGATGACTATGAGGTATAAATTGGGGTCCCCAGTATCACCCCCTACATTTGTGTCTAATTTTGGTGTTTTCTTTGTAGGTGGAAGATGATGTTTGAAGGGTCTCCATACTGCATCGATGCTGACACCCCTGATGATCTTCCCATAAATGAAAAGTACTCCAACCTCAAGCTCGGCAGCTTAGGCTTCACCTTTATCCTGTCGTAGGTTTTCAGTAAACCTGAGAATATAACTTAATTATTAATTACGGTTCTCCTAATCATCCATAGTTGAGAGATGACCCTGCTTTTTATGATGATGACCACGGTGGAGATTATATACAATAGAGACATAGGGGAGATTTATCAAACCTGTGCGGAGGAAAAGTTGAGCAGTTGCCTATAGCAACCAATCAGATCGCTTCTTTCATTTTTGGAAAGGCCTCTGAAAAATGAAATAAGTGATCTGATTGGTTGCTATGGGCAACTTTTCCTCTGCACAGGTTTTTAAACCTGCCCCATAATCCTGTCCTTCTGTCCTGACTGTATATCATGTTCTTGGGCTCCAGCTCTCACAGCCCCATGAACTCATCTGTATCGTCTTTCTTCTAGAAACATTGAAGTGGGACTGAAAGGTCTCACATCATCCACCGATTCCTGGAGAAATCTCGATGACATCAGGACGGTATTTTACTTCAACAGAACGGACGTTTCTGGTGAGTCTCCTCTATTCCACCTCATGTTATGATCCATGTGATCTCAGCTCTGGGTGACCTCCAGTCTTTCCCGAGTCCCAAAGGCTTCTTTTTGGAACTTTCATTTCTACTATATTTTTATATAAATATATCAGAGTGGAGTAAAGCAAATCTACAGTAAGATTCACCAAAACAGAATCTAATGAAATGGATATAAGCTAAAAAAAAAAAGTGATGGTCCAGCACTTGCAGGACTAGGGTATATGAATTACGAACAGGAGAAAGGACTGGGGTCTCCCGAAATAAAGTTGCCCCCGGTGGTGCAAAAAAAAATTCAATGAGACTTTACTCACCATCCAACACCGTTTTATTCAGTCATATGAAGGTGCAGGTGGGTATGTCTGCTGTGGAGGCAGGGGCAAACCGGAACAGGCTGTTTCACGCTAGACTGCAATTCTTTAAGCCGGTGTAACACTGGTTTGAAGAAGCGCAGTCACGCGTGAAAAAGCCTGTTCCGGTTTGCCCCTTCCTCCACAGGCGTAACCGCCTGCACCTTCATATGACTGAATAAAACATCCTTGGATGGGGAGTGCAGTCTCTTTTCTTTTTTTGCTTTGAAGTCTAATGAAATGGACATCAACATTATTATTAGAAATACATTAATGTTTGGAGACATAAAGAAAGATGGATGAAATAGAAACACATAACAAGACATTGTAGAGAATACAAGATGGGACATTGTAGAGGACACGAGATGGGACATTGTAGAGGAACACGAGATGGGACATTGTAGAGGACACGAGATGGGACATTGTAGAGGACACGAGATGGGACATTGTAGAGGAACACGAGATGGGACATTGTAGAGGAACACGAGATGGGACATTGTAGAGGAACACGAGATGGGACATTGTAGAGGACACACGAGATGGGACATTGTAGAGGACACGAGACTGGACATTGTAGAGGAACACGAGATGGGACATTGTAGAGGAACACGAGATGGGACATTGTAGAGGAACACGAGATGGGACTTTATTTATTCTTAGAATCTAAAGCAAAAAAAAAAACGGTCCACTCAGACCAACTAAAATTATTAAATATGTGGTCCTGGTGCGTAAAAATATGGGCATACCAGGAGCCACTATGCTTGTAATACCAATGTCCAATTGCTCCCACCAATCAGGAGACTTACAATAAATGGTCCATATAGATGCTAAAGGATAGGATAGGGGATGAGGTAGGATAAAGGGGGAATGGCCTAAGGGGGTGTAGGCCTATGGATGGCAGCCACTACCTACTCGCCCTTATTCTAGGTCCCTTCCACTACCCCTAAGCCTAGACGGAGTGAACGCCCTAAAAAGGACGGCCCCGTACAGGAACCTACCCCTCAATAAGCTCGCCTTACCCTGTGCTATAGACCACTGGGAGGCTCTCTGTCTCACTAAATAGGACTATCTTTCTCTTTGGATAGGAGAAGGATAGATAGGACCTATTGTCACCACAGTCTAGGGGTCCCACCAATAGTGTGGGTACAATAGAGTGAACATATATATATGTTGTCACGATGTTGGTAGTATGTCACTCAACTGATCTCATATGCATTGCTTGAAAACTCTGTATACAGGTGTTCGGGTATATACACTTATGTCATTCAAATGCACCACCTATTTATAAAGTTATGATACACTTTACATATGTCACTCAACCGATTCTATAAATAAGAGAAACTCCATACAAAAGGCATTCAGGTATATACACCTATGTCATATATATGCATAACTGATTTACAAAAATATTTTTTGCTTTAAATTCTAAGAATAAATAAAGTAAAATTTTTAGTGTTTGAATTTGGATTATAATTTTTGGCTTTGACACTAACTGTATCCAAGATTCAGTGATATTGAACACGAGATGGGACATTGTAGAGGAACACGAGATGGGACATTGTAGAGGACACGAGATGGGACATTGTAGAGGACACAAGATGGGACATTGTAGAGGACACGAGATGGGACATTGTAGAGGACACGAGATGGGACATTGTGGAGAACACGAGATGGGACATTGTAGAGGACACAAAATGGGACATTGTAGAGGACACGAGATGGGACATTGTAGAGGACACGAGATGGGACATTGTAGAGGAACACAAGATGGGACATTGTAGAGGAACACGAGATGGGGCATTGTAGAGGACACGAGATGGGACATTGTAGAGGACACAAGATGGGACATTGTAGAGAACACAAGATGGGACATTGTAGAGGAACACGAGATGGGACACTGTAGAGGACACGAGATGGGACATTGTAGAGGAATACAATATGGGACATTGTAGAGGAACACGAGATGGGACATTGTAGAGGACACAAGATGGGACATTGTAGAGGACACGAGATGGGACATTGTAGAGGACACGAGATGGGACATTGTAGAGGACACGAGATGGGACATTGTAGAGGACACGAGATGGGACATTGTAGAGGACACGAGATGGGACATTGTAGAGGACACGAGATGGGACATTGTAGAGGACACGAGATGGGACATTGTAGAGGACACGAGATGGGACATTGTAGAGGACACGAGATGGGACATTGTAGAGGACACGAGATGGGACATTGTAGAGGACACGAGATGGGACATTGTAGAGGACACGAGATGGGACATTGTAGAAAACACGAGATGGGACATTGTAGAGGACACGAGATGGGACATTGTAGAGGACACAAGATGGGACATTGTAGGAGGACACGAGATGGGACATTGTAGGAGGACACGAGATGGGACATTGTAGGAGGACACGAGATGGGACATTGTAGGAGGACACGAGATGGGACATTGTAGGAGGACACGAGATGGGACATTGTAGAGAACACGAGATGGGACATTGTAGAGGAACACGAGATGGGACATTGTAGAGGACACGAGATGGGACATTGTAGAGGAATACAATATGGGACATTGTAGAGGACACGAGATGGGACATTGTAGAGGAATACAATATGGGACATTGTAGAGGAACACGAGATGGGACATTGTAGAGGAATACAATATGGGACATTGTAGAGGAACACGAGATGGGACATTGTAGAGGACACGAGATGTGACATTGTAGAGGACACGAGATGGGACATTGTAGAGGACACGAGATGGGACATTGTAGAGGAATACAATATGGGACATTGTAGAGGAACACGAGGTGGGACATTGTAGAGGAACACGAGGTGGGACATTGTAGAGGACACAAGATGGGACATTGTAGAGGAACACGAGGTGGGACATTGTAGAGGAACACGAGGTGGGACATTGTAGAGGACACGAGATGGGACATTGTAGAGGACACGAGATGGGACATTGTAGAGGACACGAGATGGGACATTGTAGAGGACACAAGATGGGACATTGTAGAGGACACGAGATGGGACATTGTAGAGGAACACTAGATGGGACAAATAAAAATGAACAATATCTTATTCATGTCAGACTGTTGTTGTTTTTTGTGGCTGACTGGCTGTATGTTTATTATACTTGGCAGTCTGAATGGGGTTTATAGAAATCCATGTTCCTGCTATAGACATAACCCCAGATGGATGAAGTACATTTTTATTTGCAGAAATCTCTTCCACAAATCTGCTGAATGTGAATTTAGTCTTATACTAAATATCTAGATAACCCAGCACATCCCAATAGATCTAGGGTCTCTAGATTGATGGATGTAATGTGGACCCCGTATATGCGGTGAAGACCCTGGTCAGTCGATCTATTCCATCTGCTCTGATGCTACCACTATTTTGTATTATTAAATTTTGTGCTCGAGGCTGAAGAAGTCACATGATTTCATCTGCTATAAACCAGTTTTCATTCTCCAGATGAGGTCTCTAAGATCTGGAATGAGGACTCCTTCTTTGGTTACCAGTATCTGAATGGAGTTAACCCGATGCAGATTAGGAAATGCGAAAAACTGCCGGAGAACTTCCCTGTCAGTAACAGCATGGTGGCCGCATCTCTGGGGACCTCCACGGACCTCACTGAGGAGCTGAAGGTGAGAGGGTCCTGAGTGAGGACAGTGACTGCGGATAATGATCTGTATTATTAATGACCGTGCACTGATCTTACAGAACGGGAACATCTTCCTGGCTGATTACAAGATTCTCCAGGGAATTCCTGCAAACCCCTTGATTAATGGGAAGAAGCAATATATCGCTGCCCCCCTGTGTCTGCTGTGGAAGGACCCCAAGGACCAGCTGCTCCCCATTGCTATCCAGGTAAATCTTAAATCCATTTTACCCTCATTCTTAGTTCTCCTTCAATCAGTACATTCTAAAGATAAGGAAAGATAAAGGTGATGGCAGAAAATGTTGATTTGGACACAGGCTGAACAAAGCAATTTTTGGTGGCTCTAAATTATTGTAAAACATCAGTACATGGTGCTATCAGAAAGTTACATTTCCCCTTGGACACAGGCTGATGTATAACAGCGCTGTCTGAACACTTCCTTCTCTTGATGCAGAAAAATAACATTAGTATATATATATTAGTATATTATTGAATATTATTGGTGATTCAGACATTGCTCTCACTTACAGTAATTTCTGCCTCTTCCTTCCTGCTGTCATAAACTGTGAGAAATGTTTACGATTTCCTGGTTGGGTTGTTATTTAGATTCTATGACTTCACACTATGAGCCCCGGCCTATTGGACTTCTGGGTCACCAGATTTTGACCATTGGCCAGAACTTGTCCACCCTCCAGTATACAATGGATACTACAATTGTGTTGGCTACTACAACTCCCACCATTTTTGAAACGTTCATTGAGCCCGGTGAACAGACCTTTTCAAAAGTTTGCTCATCTGTAATTGACACTTTTTACTAATTTAATGGGATTTCCTGGTCTTCTTATCGTTGTCTTCTATTACAGTTGGGTCAGACTCCCGGAGAACAGACGCCGATTTTCCTGCCCAGTGACTCTGAGTGGGACTGGACCTTGGCCAAGATGTGGGTGCGCAATGCGGAGTTCCAGGTCCACCAGTCAGTCCATCATCTGCTCAACACCCATCTAATTGCTGAAGTGTTTAGCATGGCGACTCACCGGCAGCTGCCTCATAACCACCCACTGTACAAGGTGAGGAGCGAGAGGCGTCCACCCCATGGTCCTAAATAATACCGACACAGAGGACATGTAGGAGAACTAATGGAATCCAACTTAACCTATGACCCAATAATGTGATGGATCCATCAAATGCTCTGGTCCTGATACCTTTGATAGGTTGGTGGACATGACCCAGACATAGTAGAGAGGACAGGAGCCCCTGGACCACAGGAGTCCTCACAGATGAAGTCAGCCTCCAAGTATGGAGGGAAAGACCATCTACTGTATTACCCCTGGAGACATCGTCTGAGGGGGAAACATGTCCAAACTTCAGGATTTATTATTGTCTATATTGTACATTTTAGGAAACAGATTTATTTTCCATTATCCTGATTCTTTCTTCTAGGTCATTGTCCCTCATCTGCGCTACACTATGTACATCAACACTATCGCCAGAAATGAACTCTTTGGCCCTGGTGGCATTTTTGATCAAGTAAGATTATATTATATCAGTGATGTCATACAGGGGGCGGGGCTGTGATCACGTCATTATATAACTATTATATTATATCAGTGATGTCATACAGGGGGCGGGGCTGTGATCACGTCATTATATAACTATTATATTATATCAGTGATGTCATACAGGGGGTGGGGCTGTGATCATGTCATTATATAACTATTATATTATATCAGTGATGTCATACAGGGGGCGGGGCTGTGATCACGTCATTATATAACTATTATATTATATCAGTGATGTCATACAGGGGGCGGGGCTGTGATCACATGTCATTATATTACTATAATATTATATCAGTGATGTCATACAGGGGGCAGGGCTGTGATTACATGTCATTATATTACTATTATATTATATCAGTGATGTCATACAGGGGGCGGGGCTGTGATCACGTCATTATAATACTATTATATTATATCAGTGATGTCATACGGGGCGGGGCTGTGATCACGTCATTATATTACTATTATATTATATCAGTGATGTCATACAGGGGGCGGGGCTGTGATCACATGTCATTATATTACTATAATATTATATCAGTGATGTCATACAGGGGGCAGGGCTGTGATCACATGTCATTATATTACTATTATATTATATCAGTGATGTCATACAGGGGGCAGGGCTGTGATCACATGTCATTATATTACTATTATATTATATCAGTGATGTCATATGGGGGTGGGGCTGTGATCATGCCATTTTGTTACTATTATATTATATCAGTGATGTCATACAGGGGGCGGGGCTGTGATCACGTCATTATATTACTATATTATATCAGTGATGTCATACAGGGGGCAGGGCTGTGATCACATGTCATTATATTACTATTATATTATATCAGTGATGTCATACAGGAGGCGGAGCTGTGATCACATGTCATTATATTATATCAGTGATGTCATACAGGGGGCGGGGCTGTGATCACATGTCATTATATTACTATTATATTATATCAGTGATGTCATACAGGGGGCGGGGCTGTGATCACATGTCATTATATTACTATTATATTATATCAGTGATGTCATACAGGGGGCAGGGCTGTGATCACATGTCATTATATTACTATTATATTATATCAGTGATGTCATACAGGGGGCAGGGCTGTGATCACACGTCATTATATTATATCAGTGATGCTATGCAGGAGGCGGGGCTGTGATCACACATCATTATATTATATCAGTGATGTCATACAGCGGGCGGGGCTGTGATCACATGTCATTATATTACTATAATATTATATCAGTGAAGTCATACAGGGGGTGTGGCTGTGATCACATGTCATTATATTACTATTATATTATATCAGTGATGTCATACAGGGGGCGGGGCTGTGATCACGTCATTATATTACTATTATATTATATCAGTGATGTCATACAGGAAGCGGGGCTGTGATCACATCATTATATTACTATTATATTATATCAGTGATGTCATACAGGGGGCGGGGCTGTGTTCACGTCATTATATTACTATTATATTATATCAGTGATGTCATACAGGAAGCGGGGCTGTGATCACGTCATTATATTACTATTATATTATAGCAGTGATGTCATACAGGGGGCGGGGCTGTGATCACATCATTATATTACTATTATATTATATCAGTGATGTCATACAGGGGGCGGGGCTGTTTGGCAGCATTAATAGATTAGAGCTCTTCCTGTAGTATAAGGTTTGTTGATCTTATGGATGTTTTTATGGGTAACTCCAGGAGTAAATGATACAGTAATAGGGGGATGGGTGTGTTAGGTGGAGTTGCCCTTTAACCTGATTTTCTCTCTTTTGCACTCAGATTATGGTTGTTGGTAATGGGGGGACTGAAGTTCTATTTAAGAAAGCGATGGAGGAGGTGACCTATACTGACCTGTGTCTGCCTGATGACATTGAGGCTCGAGGGTTGGGTTCTGTCCCCAATTTCTTCTACAGAGATGACGGGAAGATGATCTGGGAGGCGATAGAGAGGTGATGTATACAGGACATGTCCGCCGCGATTTTTACGGCTCTATTGGGAGTTTTAATGTCTCCAGGTCATGGTCCCAGACATCTGGATGCTGTTGTGATAATAGCGGATATATAGAGTGAAGGACAAAAATAGGGGGCGCTCTCAGTGTAGAATGCAATGCTAAATCTTATGTCAGATTTTACTAGTAGCTCACAGAATATAGTTGTGAGTGGTGAAATAGGAGCTTCTGCGCTCCGACCACGGCTGAGCTCTTATGCAAGAGCCAGTAGGGAATCATGATAGGCAACTAGGAGCTACAAAAAACGGTCTTTAGGAGGCGCTGCTCACGTAGGTAAAAGAACTGAGACTCAGACCAGCACAGGACAAACTTGTTTATTTTGCAAAAAAGTGGACAACGTTTTGGCACATATAAAGTGCCTTCCTCAGGTTCAAAACCTACAATGCTAGACAATCTTAGCTAGTATGCAGAGTTACTGAAGATGATCCTGTGTGTAGCAGCGCTGGCGTTGTTCTCACATTAGGATGATTGATATTTTTGTATAACCTGTGGATGATCTTATAAAGATCTAAATGCAGAAAGAAAGGTCCCCACTTTGATGAAGGTCTGGGGAATGTGAGGGCCGGTCGGTGCCATCAATGCCTTCACCATCCAGGGGATGCCTAAACCAGACATAACACTAGTTACCTACTGGAGGTAGGGTTGCCACCTGGCCGGTATTTTTCAGGGCAGAGACCAGCCAGAATCAGATGTACGGGTTTAGCCGGGGCAGGAGTAACAATGGAGCTCCTGGAGTTCCTGCCCCAGACCCCGTGCAGCCAGGTGAACAAGGGCCCCGACCCAACTCTTCACTTAAGTGCTGCGGCCACCAGCAGTCACTTTAGGAGCAGAGCTGTTAGTGCACAACATGTTTGCTGAAATGCCCCTGACATCCTGCCTGCTGCCCGCCCAAGAGGAGCGTAGCAGCTGCAGAGCCGGGCTGAGCCGTTCTTCATTTTCGCTTTTCTACAGTCTACAGTATCAGTCCAGCCCGGCCAATAGACACTCACTGGAGACAGCTGCCTGGGAATCCGGTAAAAACTTTCTGTGGCCTCATGCAGGGTGCATTAAATTTAGAAGTATATAGAGAGCCACAATGATGTGTGCAGGGACCAGGTCTGTGCAGTATATTGGGGGCCATCATGATTGGTGGAGTTGCCCTACAGTAAATTGGGGGCCATAATGATTGGTGACGGGGCTCTACAGTATGTAGGGGGCTTTAATGATTGGTGTAGGGGACGGGCCGTATAGTATATTGGGGGCCATAATGATTGGTGCCAGGGCCCTACAGTATATTGAGCGCCATAATGTAATCCTTCGCTCTGCTTCCAGCTTTGTGTCCAGCATAGTGCGGTATTATTATAGGAGTGACGAGTCGGTGCGGACAGATCCAGAGCTGCAGGCCTGGGTGGCGGAGATCTACGAAAAGGGATTCCTCAGCAATAAATCCTCAGGTATGACCTATCCTTCACTGAGCATGCTCCGACAGATTCCCATTGTAGAATGTTATTGCACAATGCTGGGGCTATATGATCGGAGAGGTCGGACCTCTGGGACTTGATCCGGGGAACAAGAGGACAGAAATCCTACATGGCGGAGTTCCCGGCCACCCACTGTACGGAGAACTGGACCACGCTGCTGTGCCCTGTATAGTGGGAGCATCGCTCTGCAGGGGCCCCTTTATCACGAGCATTGTGGGGTTCCAGCTTACGACCCCAATCAAAGGCTTATTCCAGTCAGGAGGGCCACACTTCTGTGCCCTGTATAGTGGGAGCATCACTCTACGACCCCAATCATTGGCTTATTCTTGTGAAATACAATCACTGTAGTGTTAGAATCCCCCTTTAACACAAAGCTTTGTACATCTGTCTCACATGTCTCATCCTCCACCAGGAATCCCATCATCCCTGGACACTGTGCCCTCCCTGGTGAAGTACCTGACCATGGTGATCTTCAGGTGTTCGGCACAGCACGCAGCGGTCAATAGTGGTCAGGTGAGTGGGTAAGGATTGTCCACACATGATAAAACCTCCTTCCAGCAAGACCTCATCATTTCGGGAAGATCTTTCTGATGGTATTGGTCTAGAGTCATCACCCAGAAGACCGTGTTTTGTCTCTCTTATGTACTGTATACAGGCAGTCAACAAATTGTACCAAATCTACAATTATAGTATGATGTCCTGGAGATCACATTCTGTAGGTCATGTTCTGGAGGTCACATTCTGTAGGTCATGGTCTGGAGGTCACATTCTGTAGGTCATGGTCTGGAGATCACGTCCTGTAGGTCATGGTCTGGAGATCACGTCCTGTAGGTCATGGTCTGGAGATCACGTCCTGTAGGTCATGGTCTGGAGATCACGTCCTGTAGGTCATGGTCTGGAGATCACGTCCTGTAGGTCATGGTCTGGAGATCACGTCCTGTAGGTCATGGTCTGGAGATCACGTCCTGTAGGTCATGGTCTGGAGATCACGTCCTGTAGGTCATGGTCTGGAGATCACGTCCTGTAGGTCATGGTCTGGAGATCACGTCCTGTAGGTCATGGTCTGGAGATCGCGTCCTGTAGGTCATGGTCTGGAGATCGCGTCCTGTAGGTCATGGTCTGGAGATCGCGTCCTGTAGGTCATGGTCTGGAGATCACGTCCTGTAGGTCATGGTCTGGAGATCGCGTCCTGTAGGTCATGGTCTGGAGATCGCGTCCTGTAGGTCATGGTCTGGAGATCGCGTCCTGTAGGTCATGGTCTGGAGATCGCGTCCTGTAGGTCATGGTCTGGAGATCGCGTCCTGTAGGTCATGGTCTGGAGGTCGCGTCCTGTAGGTCACGGTCTGGAGGTCGCGGCCTGTAGGTCACGGTCTGGAGGTCACGGCCTGGAGGTCACGGCCTGGAGGTCATTTCCTATAGGTCAGGGTTTGTAGGCCACGCTGCAGAGTTGAGGTAATATTGTCATGTTCTTTGGTGGCCCCGTGTATTGAGGCCATCATATGCACCATGTTTTCTGCAGCTCGTACACATTGTAATGTTTAAAATTCGTTCTTATTGAAAGTTGACAAGGTTACATTTAAATAACAATGAAAATAGAAGTATACATCAACATGGAATTTTTTCAAGAACAGAAGTTTGAATAACGCAATGTTATCAAGTCCATAAATGTAATGTCCATGTTTTGGTAAGCTTCACAATATGTTGCGTCATATAAAGTAGGAATTATAGAAGACTTTCAAGTAATTATTTTAATTAATTAACATAAATTTCAGAAGAAGTAGTAAAAGGAAAATCATAATGAAATAACAACAGATTTATTATGAATTGTGTCTTTATTCAAATAATGTTCTATTGTAATATAAACAATAGTATAAATAGAGCCACTCGTACACGTTGTTCTGTGTGGACTTCAGTGGACGGGCGATCACAGGGTAAGGAATCCCGGAGGCCGTGGACAGATATCTATTTTCATATCCAATCAATCCCAATTCTGACCAATCACAGATGTGGGAACTCAAAATGAGGGTCAAGCTTCCACAATGGGGGGTAGTTAATGAGATAGATGGGCCAGAAAGAAGGGTCGTTCTAGTTCTGAGGACATCAGGTGATCACCAAACATGAGTTCTTCTGTTATTCTGATCCGAATATCTATGAAGTATCTATGAAGATATTGTTCTTAGTGAATCTGAAGGATGTATTTCCTCTGCAGTTTGACTTCTATGGCTGGATGCCCAATGGTCCCACATCTATGAAGAGTCCCCCACCCACAGCCAAAGGGGTCACCACATTACAGAGCATCCTGAATACCCTGCCTGATGTCAATACCACCACCACCGGGATAGTTATTGTATGGCAGGTCAGCAATGAGCCCCTGGACCAGGTGAGTATTTGTCAGTATTCATCCAGATCCACATTTTTGTACATTTTGGGGAACATTCATTATCTTTACATTTTCGGTGTAACATGACACAAGTATTCTGTGCACAGATAACTAGTCCTCCTACTGACAGGATCGAGCTGAAGGGGAATTGCATATTTTGGGATGGGGTGATATGTTTGTCCCTTTTATGTTACAGAGACATCTGGGGGAGTACCCCAATGTGCTTTTCACTGAAGAAAACCCACAAAAATACATCAAGGATTTTCAGGAGAAACTGGTTGAGATATCCAGGATAATAACTGAGCGGAACCAAACCTTACCCTTCCCCTACCCCTATCTGAACCCCAAGGTAATTGAGAACAGCGTCTCCATCTGATGTACCTGCTCCGGACCCTTCCCGAGACTCCTCGCTTCTTTAAACTCCACCCACAGGACTCACTTTGTGGCTTCTGCTGTCGTGAAGTCCGGGATATAATTGTGCAAAATAAAATATTACACTGGCGCCAATGTGCTTGAGTTTTCGATGTAAAATTATTTTCCATATATGGTCAAGAGAGTTCTAGAAAGGGGAGGTCCATACTCAGCCGCCAATCATCTATCTAGGGAGGAGTCTAACCAGTGGGTAGCCTGTAGTCAGTAGAGTAGTTGAGTGTAGTCTACAGTTTAGTGTAGAGAAGTGACCTCCTGGGTCCAGCCTCACATGGGCCTACTGTCCAGGGATAGAACCCAGGATGCCCATACATTCTAAAGAGGTTTATCTCCAGTATATCAGTCAGAAGAACCGAGGACCATGCAGACAGCATGGATAAGAGAAGTCACACGAGCTTTGTTACAACCAGGACCTGAAAGGCTTTCTGCAAGGCCTGGTCAGGATAAGAATAGCTTGTGCGGCTGCAAAGGATCTTCACCCTTCAGTTGGGAAGTAACGGGAATCGGGAGCCGACTGACTAAACAGCCTGTACTGCTTTGTGAGAGAATTATACAAGGGACTGTGTCTAATTTTAACCATTAGCCTTGCTCAGTATATCTATGTACAGTATATTTAAAGGGGGTCCAAAGGATAGGGGAGAAGAGGTCTGATGGCTGGGTCCTGCCACTGGTCCCACCAATGGCTATGACGTCACGAGCCTCCTCCGTATCGTCAGTCATCCGGGGAAGTTCGCTCTGGATGTCTGGGGTAGTGTTGCTCGCTAATATTCGCAATTCAAATTTTAATCGCGAATATTGTGAATAAAGCACTATATATTCGTAATTACGAATATTCGTTTTTTCTTGCGAAAAATTATGCGCATATGCGCAAATATTTAAGGGTATAGAGAACTGTGACTAGTGCAGTAACTCTGTGATTTGTTTTGCCCATTGAAACCAATAGGCCCATTGTGGTGTATGGGGGATCTCATGGCATGTAAATCAGTAAGATAAGCAGGATGGTCTCGGCAGCACAGTGGATGGGAGACCACCACTGGTTCGAGTCCTGGGGTGGGACAGTGTTGTGGTTAAACTTTACTCTCCTGGAAAAGCTGCTGAGTTGCCCATAGCAACCAATCAGATCACTTCTTTCGTTTTTCACAAGGCCTCTGCAAAATGAAAGAAGCAATCTGATTGGTTGCTATGGGCAACTGGGCAACTCTTCCTCTGCACAGGTTTTGATGAATCTCCCCCATAGAGGAAGATTCATCAAAACCTGTCCAGAGGAAAAGTTTCTGAGTTGCCCATAGCAACCAATCAGATCGCTGCTTTCATTTTGCAGAGGCCTTGTGAAAAATGAAAGAAGCAATCTGATTGGTTGCTATGGGCAACTCAGGTGCTTTTCCAGGAGAGTAAAGTTTAACCACAACACTGTAACACCCAAAGTCCCGTGGTGGTCTCCCATCCATGCCGAGACGGTCCTGCTTATCTTACTGTTTTACATGCCGTGAGATCCCCATAGACCACAATGGGCCAATTGGTGTCAATGGCCAAAAAAAAAATCACAGAGTTAATGCACCAGTCACAGTTCTTTACACCAAAGGGAGGGCTCAATATGGGGAAAACCAGTGTAGAGGAAGAGTTGTGCAGTTGCCCATAGCAACCAATCAGATTGCTTCCTTCATTTTTGAAAAGGCCTCTGAAAAATTAAAGAAGCAATCTGATTGGTTACTATGGGCAGCTCAGAAACTTTTCCTCTGGACAGGTTTTGATAAGGGCTCATTCACACTGCGGAATCTCTGCTCGCTGAATTCAGCGAGCTGAGATTCCGCCTGGCTGAATACTTTGGCGCTAGGGCTGCGGGGCACTGAGCCGTCACCATTGACTGCTATGGTCCGCTCGCGGATTCCGCACAAAGAATGAACATGTTCTTTCTTTGCGCGGAACACTTTCAGCGGCGGAAATGTCCGCCGCTGAAATTCCGCAGTGTGAACGTGTCTCGCAGAGACCCGTTCACACTAATGTTAAAGTTCACACCGCGGAATTGCGCCCGGAAATTCCGTGGCAATTTCGTAGTGTGAACGTACCCAAAATCTTCCTCTTTGGGGAGATTCATCAAAACCAGTGTAGAGAAAGAGTTGTGCAGTTGCCCATAAAAATGAAGGAAGCAATCTGGTTGCTATGGGCAACACAGAAACTTTTCCAGGAAAAGTTTCTGAGTTGCCCATAGCAACCAATCAGATCGCTTCTTTCATTTTTGAAAAGGCCTCTGAAAAATTAAAGCGATCTGATTGGTTACTTTACTGGAAAAGCTGCAGCGTTGCCCATAGCAAAGTTTAATCACAACACTATGTCTCACCCCAGGACTCGAACACGTGGTGGTCTCCCATCCACTGTGCTGCCGAGACCATCCTGCTTATCTTACTGTTTTATATGCCGTGAGATCCCCATAGACCACAATGGACCTATTGGTTTCAATGGGCAAAAAATCGCAGAGTTAATGCACTAGTCACAGTTCCCTATACCATTAAAGAAGGGAGTACTCAATATTCACGAATATGCGCATATATTTTCGCATATGCGCAAAAAAACGAATATATGATGAATATTCAAATATGGCCTGTGCCGCTCATGACTAGTCTGGGGGGCTGCTGACCAGCAGTGGGACCCCCGCGATCAGACATCTTATCCCCTATCCTTTAATACCTTCCTGAGGTCTCAGTTACCCTTGTTAAGTGTGTGTGTGGGGGGGGGGGGTGCTTTCTTAGTAGGGGCAGTTTAGTGAGTCCTTAGGAACACCTGAAGCACTTTATGGGGAGTTGGTTTAGTGTTACAGTCCAGAAATAATAACTCTAATGAGAGACATCTTCACATCCCAGGTCATTGTGGTGAATACTTTATAGAAGACATTCATCACTCATGGATAGTTGTGTTACGATACCCTATAGCAGGGTGTAAGGAGGTAAAGGTGGTGGTGTAGAAGTCAGTTGGCACAGCAGGCTTGCTGGCAGGGAGAAGTTCCTAACACTGGCCAGTGGAGTACCCCTTTAAATGTCCAGGCCCTCAAGCTACCATAATACCAGGTGGCCCTGCACTACTACTCTCTCATGCTCCCTGTGAGCACCACACAAGTAATATCTACCACTTAATAAAGGTGTGGACTAAACTAGTAGAACACCCGGGTCTTGGGCCCAGAATGCTCCTCAATGGACAGATGGACAACAGTTGTACCAAAACTGGACACAACTGATCTGGATCAGTAACAGATAGGTAGACATATGCTCCAAAATCAGTATCCTAAAGCCAGGTCAGAAGGTCAGGACAGAAGGACAAGGTCAAGAGCAGTCAGGTAAGTCGGGGGAAACACAGGGAATCATGATAATAATCCACGACAATAACCAGGAACTTACCACAAGACTGATGTAAGATCGGAGTAGTTCCATCCAGAGGGGAGTCCTGGCATTCTGTGGCCACCACACCACAGATGGTAGGGTGACAGGCTGCCCACCCAGTAGAGTTAATGCTGCGGCGGCTCGTGTTGAGCTGTGGCTGACATCTCCCACCCATGGTTTCTGAGTACAGCAGACTAGAGGCACCAAGAACATCAAGACGATGGGTGCCCTCTGGTCATGACTGCAGATTGTGGGGCGCCGCATCAGCCTCCCTGAGCCAGGATATAGGCAGGACACCTATATATTACAGACAGTGGTGATAAAAAGTTTGGGCGCCCCAGGTAAAAAAAATGTTTTAAAGGGGTTCTCCACCATACAGTGATTTTATTACGTACCTGGCAGACAGTAATGGACATGCTTAGGAAGGATCTGCACTTGTCTTGGGGCTAAATGGCTAGGTTGTGAGATTACCATAATACTGTGGCTAGCTTTTTGTGAACTTGTATTTCCTGTTTGACTTATGTTTTTTTTACTACAAATCCCACAATGCCATTTTCCTCCCTCTCACACATCAGCCACCCCACCCATTGAAACAAAAGACCTTGGTTTTCAATCAGGGTGCCTACAGCTGTTGCATTAGTTGCAGATTGCTCTCTCCACCCACTGAAGCAGACAGGCTCCCGGTCATCAGCTGACTAATGATGTCAGGTCTCGGCCGCATTGCAAGCTGGGAAAAATTCCGAGACAACAGTCATTTTGTATGCTGGTAAAAATAAATATTGGGGTGAAAATCACAGAAGAATTATGAGAAAACGTCACACAAAGGTACAGACACTATATTATGGACTACACTAACCTTACAGCCCCTGTAGCATAGTCAAAAAATAATAATCCTGGAATACCCCTTTAATGTGCATAAAGAAGCCAAGGAAAGATGGAAAAATCTCCAAAAGGCATCAAATTACAGATTAGACATTCTTATAATATGTCACCAAAAGTTACATTTTATTTCCATCATTTACACTTTCAAAATAACAGAAAACAAAAAAATGGTGTCTGCAAAAGTTTGTGCCCCCTGCAGAGTTAATATCTTGTACTGCCCCCTTTGGCAAGTATCACAGCTTGTAAACGCTTTTTGTAGCAGCCAAGAGTCTTCCAGTTCTTGTTTGAGGTATCTTTGCCCATTCTTCCTTACAAAAGTCTTCCAGTTCTTTGAGATTTCTGGGCTGTCTGTCACGCACTGCTCTTTTAAGGTCTATCCATAGATTTTCAATGATGTTGAGGTCAGGAGATTGTGAAGGCCATGGTAAAACCTTCAGTTTACGCCTCTTGATGTAATCCCCTGTGGATTTTGAGGTGTGTTTAGCCCCTTAAGGACTCAGCGGTTTTCCGTTTTTGCATTTTCATTTTTTCCTCCTCACCTTCTAAAAATCATAATGCTTTTAATTTTGCACCTAAAATTCCATATGAGGCTTATTGTTTTGCGCCACCAATTCTACTTTGCAGTGACATCAGTAATTTTACCAAAAAATCCACGGCGAAACTGAAAAAAAAATCATTGTGGGACAAAATTGAAGAAAAAATTTCATTTTGTAATTTTTGGGGGCTTCCGTTTCTACGCAGTGCATATTTTGGTCAAAATGACCCCTTCTCTTTATTCTGTAGGTCCATATGATTATAATGATCAGCTACTTATATCGGTTTGGTTTTGTCGCACTTCTGAAAAAATCATAACTACATGCAGGAAAATGTATACGTTTAAAATTGTCATCTTCTGACCCCTATAACTTTTTTTTATTTTTCTGCGTACGGGGCGGTATGAGGGCTCATTTTTTATCGGTACCATTTTTGTGTTGATCAGACTTTTTGGAATTTTTTTGTGCGTACGCCATTGACCGTGCGGTTTAATTAATTATATAATTTTATAGTTCGGACATTTACGCACGTGGCGATATCACATATGTTTATTTTTATTTACACAGTTTTTTTTTTATGGGAAAAGGGGGGGGTGATTCAAACTTTTATTAGGGAAGGGGTTAAATGACCTTTGTTAACTTTTTTTTTTTTCACTTTTTTTTTTTTTGCATTACTATAGCTCCCATAGGGGGATATAACACTGCACAAACTGATCTCTTATACTGATCATTATTATCCCATAGGGAGCTATAACACTGCACACACTGATCTCTTATACTGATCATTGTTATCCCATAGGATATTATAACACTGCACACACTGATCTCTTATACCGATCATTGTTATCCCATAGGAGACTATAACACTGCACACACTGATCTCTTATACTGATCATTGTTATCCCATAGGAGACTATAACACTGCACACACTGATCTCTTATACTGATCATTATTATCCCATAGGGAGCTATAACACTGCACACACTGATCTCTTATACTGATCATTGTTATCCCATAGGATATTATAACACTGCACACACTGATCTCTTATACCGATCATTGTTATCCCATAGGAGACTATAACACTGCACACACTGATCTCTTATACTGATCATTGTTATCCCATAGGAGACTATAACACTGCACACACTGATCTCTTATACTGATCATTATTATCCCATAGGAGACTATAACACTGCACACACTGATCTCTTATACTGATCATTATTATCCCATAGGAGACTATAACACTGACCACACTGATCTCTTATACTGATCATTGTTATCCCATAGGGACCTATAACACTGCACACACTGATCTCTTATACTGATCATTATTATCCCATAGGAGACTATAACACTGCACACACTGATCTCTTATACTGATCATTGTTATCCCAAAGGAGACTATAACACTGCACAAACTGATCTCTTATACTGATCATTGTTATCCCATAGGGACCTATAACACTGCACACACTGATCTCATATACTGATCATTGTTATCCCATAGGGACCTATAACACTGCACACACTGATCTCCTATGCTGATCCATGATCCATCCATAGCTTTGCATGGCTCAGTCAGATAGGGGCTTGATTGCTCAAGCCTGTAGCTCAGGCTTGGAGCAATCAATCAACGATCGGATGCCGTGGAGTCAGGTAAGGAGACCTCCGCCTGCGTCCCAGCTGTTCGGAACATTGCGATTTTATCGCGATGTCCCGATCAGCCCGACTGAGCTGCCGGGAAGCGTTTGCTTTCGTTTTCAGACGCGGCGGTCAACTTTGATCGCCGCCTCTGAAGGGTTAACAGTGCGCGGCACAACGATCTGTGCCGCATGCTGTTAGCCCAGCGCCCCGGCTATGGTTAGCAGCCAGGACCGACCCGGAGTGATGCGGGGTCACGCCGTTTTTCACACCGAGACCGAGCTCAGGGCGTACAGGTATGCCCTGAGTCCTTAAGAGGTTAAGATCATTATCCATTTGTAGAAGCCATCCTCTCTTTAACTTCAGCTTTTTCACAGATGGCATCAAGTTAGCATCCAAAATTTGCTGAAATGTTATTGAATCCATTCTTCCTACTACTCGTGAGATGTCCCCTGTGCCACTGGCTGCAATACAACCCTAAAGCATGATTGATCCACCCCCCCCCCCCATGCTTAACAGTTGGACAGAGGTTTTTTTCATTAAATTCTGTTCCCCTTCTTCTCCAATCGTACCTTTGCTCATTCCGGCCAAAAAGTTAAATTTTAACCTCATCAGTCCACAGAACTTGTTTCCAAAATGCATCAGGCTTGTCTATATGTTCATTTGCAAAGTTCAAACGCTGATTTTTGTGGTGAGGACGTAGAAGAGGTTTTCTTCTGATCAACTATTTTCAGTTTCAGATTTCTAGACAACTGCTTAGAAGAACCCGTGGTGCTGATTGTTGAGGCAAGGTCAGATGAGTAAAACCTTTGAGACTGACATCACGTGGTCTTCCCAGATGATGATTGAGAACAATCCATGACACTGGCAGGTCTCAGCTTTGCAAAGGGCGCAGTGCATGCTATAAATTCTGCAGGGTGCCCAAACTTTTGTAGACACCATTTTTTTTTTGTTTCCTGTTATTTTGAAAGTGTAAATGATGGAAATAAAATGTAACTTTTGTTGACATATTATAAGAATGTCTAATCTGTAATTTGATGCCTTTTGGAGATTTTTCCATCTTTCCTTGGCTCCTTTATGCACATTAATACAAATTGTTACCTGGGGGGGCCAAACTTTTCATCCCCACTGTACGTGATACTTAGTGATGTCCACAGGTAACAATGGCGCTAGAGATGCGGAAACTGCTCCATGCAACAGATCCTGACACAACAATTCTACCAGAGACACCAGAGAGTCACTAATACCCGGGGATCAGATACTCCCCACCAGAGACAAGGGGCAGACTTATCATTGTTGTCTGTTTAGTTTTGTTTATGTGACTTATTTATGATACTATAAAAAGGGGTTTTGATCAATTTTGGCCACATAAGCAAAAAAACAATAAATCACTTTGTACCACTATCTCCTCTCTTTTGTGACTTTTTCGCTCTAAAGTCGCAGCTTCTTTTTCCGCCTAAATGTGTGAACCCATTTTTTGTTTTTGTTTTTTTTCTTCTCTTTTCAGATCTGTCTGTGCTGAGGATTACTTTGGATTTGGTGGACTATGTCGATGACCCAAATTTTTTTGTTAAACATTAATAAAATGGTTTACAAGGGCTTGGGGGGGGGGGGGGTTTGAATATAAGTTTGATTTTATTTTTTACGTGTTTTTTTATTTAATTTACTTTACAGGCTTAGTAGTGGAAGCTGTCTTATAGTCCATCACTAAGCTGGGGTTTAGCTTTAACCCCAAAAACAGCTAGTACTAACCCCCAATTATTACCCTGGAACCCACCACCACACGGGTGCTGGGAAGAGGCGATACAAACAGGCCTGGAGCATCATGGCCAAAATGGCGCTCCTGAGCCTAGGCAGTAACAGGCTGGCGTTATTTAGGCTGGGGAGGGACAGTGTTGCTGTTTGGTTGGTATCTGGCTGAGAATAAAAATATGGAGAACCCTATGCGTTTACTTATCTTTTTATGAAAAAAAAAAAAAAAAAAGGATAAGGTTCCCCATATTTCATTTTCAGCCAGATACCAACCAAGCAGAAACAGCCTGACGTTACCAGGAAGGACGAGGACCATTGTTACTGCCCCTCCCCAGCCTAAATAACACCAGCCTGTTACCGCCTAGGCCCAGGAGCGCCATTTTTAACGCTCCGGGCCTGTTGGTACCGGCTCTTCCCGGCCCCCCTGTGGCGGTGGGTACCGGGGTTATCATTGGGGGTTAATGCTAGCTGTTTTTAGGGCTAACACCACGATTTTGCTATATGGTTTAGGCATACGGTTTCATTAAAAAAAAAAAAAAAAACGTATGAAACTGTACAGAAGACCATGCTCATAGACTTCCCATTCAAAACCATATGCACCATATTTATTTTTTGTCTGGACAGAAAACCGTGGCCGACCATGGGAGTCAATGGGAACTGTACAGAACTGTATGTGCATACGGTTCCATCTGTTTTTCACCATACGTTTTTTGACTTAACACATTTTTTTTTTCTTGGAATTTCAATCACACAAGGGAAACTTTATTCATAATGAAGTGAAAAATTAAAAACGTATACGTTTTTTTTCTTAAAAAACTGATGCAACCAGACATCATTTTTCAAACCGTATACGGTTTTCAACCGCATACAGATATAAATTTTTACACGCGTTTTTATACAGTTTAGTCAGGTTTTGATGAATACGTTTTAATCAAAAACCTGATATGAGAACTGTATTGCAAAAATGTGGTGTGAACCCAGCCTTAGCCCCGGCTTTTTAGACAGCTTTCACTACTTAGTCTGTAAAGTAAGTAAAATAAAAAAACACAACACGTTGAAATGTTTTTTTCTTCCAACAAACACTCCCCCACAAGCCCTTGTTAACCATTTTATTAATATTAAACCACAAAAAAGCTGGTCATCAACATAGTCCACCGAATCTGAAGTAGTCCTCTGCATACACCAAAACAACGGAAAAAAAAGGTTAGTACATTTAGGGCGCTCTCCCCTTAGGAGAAAGCCCATAAAGCAGGGTTTCCAGACAAGGGAGCCTTTGGCTGTCTGGGAATTTGTAATTTAGCAACAGTAAGCCTCCAGTTTAACAACAGCTGGAGGCACACTATTCCTAAACTTCCCATCATGGAAATTACAGTGTGGGATAGGATAAATAAGCGGCACCGTGAAATGTTGAAAGGAGCCTGGGCTGGCATCACTCCGCAGTCACCCAGGACTCCCACAGCCATCCCTCAGCGTTGTGGTACGATTATTCACATCATGTGGAATGTTGCCAGCCCGGGCTTTTGTTTTTATCATATCACGGGGCCGCTCGTTTATTGTATCCCACAGGGTAAGTTCATATACCACGCCGGGTCCTGTCATTGCCTAGACTGACCGGCCAATCACGGCTGCCGGCGAGGAATATGAAATCCTGCTGTCCAAAGCCCGTTTCATAAGCCAGATTACATTTGTGGTGTTTTGGAGGGGGTTGCGACTCACTGACTGGAACCTGGTTTCCCTGGAGGATAAGGTCAACCATGGAGTTCCTCGGGTCACCAACTAACACAGGGGGGCGACACCACTTATAATACAGTCACAGGCAACATAGAAGAAAACATGGCTTCACATTGCAGACATAAGTGTATTTTCTTTATGAGGGGGACATGGAGGAGAATACAGAAGACCTGAGACTCCTCTACACTTGGAGAGGACCATGGAGAACGAGCTGTTATATAGAAATGCTGTTCTCTATACGTCTGGGGTCCAGGTAGGGGTACGGTAATCTCCGGCTCCGGTTCTTCTCTTCTATGGACTGGGATATCTCCACAAGCATCTTCTGGAATTCTGCAATGAACTTTTTAGGGGCTTCTTCTGTAAATCGTTCTTCTGGATAATCCCCAAGACGTCTCTGTGAGAAAAGGATGAAAAGATCCAGAATAGATGTATGAGCCAATGATATTCCACCGGTTCCATCTCACCCACTTTAGCCCAACCTTCCTAACTTTACTACAACTCCCCAACTTGACTACAACCTCTCCAGCTTTACTATTACTTTCCCCAACTGTATCCCAACTACCCAACTTTACTACTACAGACTACCTCTCCCAACTTTACTCCAACCACCCTAATTTTACTACTACCTCTCCCAACTTTACTCATACCTCTCCCAAACTTACTCCTACCCCCAACTTGACTACAACCTCCTCAGCTTTACTATTCCCTTCAACAGCTGTACCCCAACTACCCTACCTTTACTACTACAGACAACCTCCCCCAACTTTATTCCAGTGTTACAACTACTACCTTCAACTATACTCCCACCTCCTCCACCATTATGCTTCCCTTGGAGTCAGTGTGGAGAAGACGATACTTGTAAGCCTGACACTCCCCGATATTCCAGTCAGAGGAATTTACTAATAAAAATAAACAAAATAACAAGGGACAAGGGGGGGATGTTTTCAATGTATTGCAGCCCTCTTCGTCAGGTCACCTTTCAAGCATCTTCTTCTCCTCGCTGACTTTAGGTTCTTTTTACTGTTCCGACTTCGAACCCTCGTTGATGCTGGCTGACCCATCTACCCGTCAGATTTGACTGGTGTTGTATCCACAGCCGGGTGAGCGCTCCCCAGTCCACCACTCACCCATATCCCCCCAGACACTTAGCGCGCCCATCTGTGTCTCTATCTTCTATAAAACTTCCCTTATCTTTCCACAAGGATTGTTAGATATCACTCAGTCCCTATAGACAATTATGCGACCATCAGTTGTGTCTCATGTGAAGAACATCAGTCGGGGATTATTTTACCATGACCTGGTGCTCACCTTGTCCATGGGCTCGTTGCTGACCTGCCACATGACAGTCATCATGAGGGTGCTGGTGCTGACATCAGGAAGGGCGTCCAGGATACTCAGTAATGTGGTGACCCCTTTGGCCGTAGGAGGGGGTCTCTTCATAGATGACGGACCATTGGGAAGCCAGGAATAGAAGTCAAACTGTGGAAGAAACACAATATCCAGATTCTGAGTCTGTGGGAAGGCTTAGTGACCACCTGGTGCCCCCAGAGTTTGTTTAGAGGGAAACTGTTTATGAAATCTGTTATTAAAGGGGTACTCTGACCCTAGACATCTTATCTCCTATCCAAAGGATAGGGGATAAGATATTTGATTGCAGGGGTCCCGCCGTTGGGGACCCCCATGATCTCTCCAGCAGCACCCTCTGTCATCTGCTGCACGGAGCGAACTTCACTCCGTGCCTGATGACGGGCGATACAGGGGCCAGAGTATTATGACGCCAAGGCCCCACCCCCTCCATGATGTCACGGTACGCCCCTTCAATGCAAGTTTAAGACTTACATTGAGGGGGCGGACCGTGACATCACAATACTCCGGCCCGTGTATCACCCATCATCAGGCCGGGGTGAAGTTTGCTCCATGCAGCAGATGGCACAGGGTGCTGTTGGAGAGATCGCAGCGGTTCCCAGCAGCGGGACCTCCACGATCAGATAGGGGATAAGATGTCAAGGGGCGGAGTACCCATTTTATAGGGGATAAGATGTCAAGGGGAGGAGTACCCCTTTAAGAAAAGTGACCAAAAGCTCCTGGTAAGAGGTAAGTATCAGGATGTCCCTTCTTCCTGGCCAACATTTCACCTTACATAGCCCCTGTTGTGGTGGTTTGATCCTAATTTAACTCTCCCAGTGACTATCCCCTTATGTTCACCCATCATCAGGTCCAACCTATAAATCTCATATCATAAAATGACAATTTGCCCCTATTTCCCCACACTCACCTGACCACTGTTGACCGCTGCGTGCTGAACAGAACACCTGAAGATCACCATGGTCAGGTACTTCACCAGCGAAGGCACAGTGTCCAGGGATGATGGGATTCCTGGAGGAATAAAGATGGTCCATTAGTTGTAATTATGGGATTTGTCCCAACGTAAGGTCTTTAGTTCATTCAGGGGCCACAACAGACCCAATACAGTGTTTGCCTCCATCACGTCATCGTCATACCTGAGGATTCACGCTCCTGGAATCCTTTTTCATAGATCTCGGACACCCAGGCTTGAAGTTCTCGGTCAGTTTGGACGGCTTCGTCGCTGCCATAATAGAATTGGACAATACTGGACACAAATCTGGGAAGGCAGAAAAGACCAAGAAGAAACTTAGTGTCCTGTGTCCAATATGGGGGAGATCTATATGTATTCATGTAGAAATCATCTTATGGGGTATGGTTAGGTTATCAAGGGGTCACCCAACCCAATCAAGACCCCAACCATGGGCATTATAGTAAATACCCCTCCACAGCCGCCCACACGCTCAGGCCGTCATCTCTGTAGTAGTAATTAGGGATGGTGTCCATTCCTCGGCTTGTGATATCATCGGGCAGACAGAGGTCACTGTAGGTCACCATTTCCATGGCTTTCTTCATCAGGACAGGTACACCTCCATTACCAATGGCCAAAATCTAAAAAGATTCACAAAATATGATGAAGATGCCACCCTGAAGAGAAAATCCCACCCTTCACACATCATAACACACTACTTTATACACCCTATAGGACACAGATATACTGTAATGTCGGGTTTTGTGTTTTCTTGTCTTTTTGGGTTTCTGTGTCTGGGCCATTTCTGTGCTTATTCTTTCCAGGGTTTGAAGAGTTAATGCTCGCACCCTATTGCAGTTCAGGTGTGGCTTTAAAACCCAAGTTCTGTTGGAACTCTGAGCTGGTGATTAGTTCTACTTTGACTATTTTATGATTCACCTTTGTTATATCTGAGTTTTTACCATGCTTATTATGCCTGTTTATGGTAGATTTTAGTCTGCTTGGTTTTAAAGGGGTACTTTAGTGGAAAACATTTTTTTTATTTTTTATCAGCTGGTGCCAGAAAGTTAAATGGGCACTGTCACCAACTTTATTTTTTGATATGTTGTAGTACTTATGTACTACAACATATCTCTAATATACTTTTATTATTTTTTTTTTTCATTAAAAAGGTTTAATTTACATTTAAAAACCGGCCACTGAAAAAGGACTGATTTTGGAGTGGCAATCGGTCCTTTTTCAGTTAGGCTGCACTCGCTCCCTGCCTGTCAATCAGACAGGCGGGAGCGAGCGCATTGGCTCCCCGGCCACTGGCTGGGAGGCAACTCCTCCCGCACATCGCCGCCGCCGCCTCGTTGCCGCCGCTGTCCCTGCACGCCCGCTGCCGGACTCTGCAGTAAAAAACCTATAAATACGCCACTACAGCGTATAGGGTAAACCCACCAAGAATAAAAATGTATATAATAAAATAAATAAAAAATATATTAATCTGATAAATCAATAACCATCAAGTTAATAAATATAGTTTTATTTTACAAAAAATACATATATCATACACAAGCAAAAAAGATTGATAAGAATATATAGCTATATAACATACATAAAAATAATTGTCATTAGCGCAATTTGATAATGTGTATAATTATTTAATAATTTTTTTTATATATATATATATATATATATATATATATATATGTAAATAAATGAACTTAAAAAATGCAAAAGATGGCAGGGACGGGAAAAGGATGTAAAAAAGAAAGGAGTAAATGTGGGGGTCAATTGATGACCAATGGATCATAGAAACACCTGTTGCTATAAAATACGTGCAATGTGACAATCTGTTTAAAGCATAAAAAGTGTATTCAACCTTAGAAATATAAATATGCATAAAGTGCAATGTGCAACACAGAAATATAAGTGTATACAATAAATGTAAAAAAGCAGCGCAAGAAAACAAAACAAAATAAAGTGCTAAAAGTGAAGGTGTCAGAATGTAAATACTTGACCCCACATGTAAAAAGAAGGTAGGTTCCACGTCCCTGCGATCACCTCCAACGCGTTTCACCGTGACCGGCTTTATCAAGGAGTAACTCCTTGATACTCCTTGATAAAGCCGGTCACGGTGAAACGCGTTGGAGGTGATCGCAGGGACGTGGAACCTACCTTCTTTTTACATGTGGGGTCAAGTATTTACATTCTGACACCTTCACTTTTAGCACTTTATTTTGTTTTGTTTTCTTGCGCTGCTTTTTTACATTTATTGTATACACTTATATTTCTGTGTTGCACATTGCACTTTATGCATATTTATATTTCTAAGGTTGAATACACTTTTTATGCTTTAAACAGATTGTCACATTGCACGTATTTTATAGCAACAGGTGTTTCTATGATCCATTGGTCATCAATTGACCCCCACATTTACTCCTTTCTTTTTTACATCCTTTTCCCGTCCCTGCCATCTTTTGCATTTTTTAAGTTCATTTATTTACATATATATATATATATATATATATATATATAAAAAAATTATTAAATAATTATACACATTATCAAATTGCGCTAATGACAATTATTTTTATGTATGTTATATAGCTATATATGCTTATCAATCTTTTTTGCTTGTGTATGATATATGTATTTTTTGTAAAATAAAACTATATTTATTAACTTGATGGTTATTGATTTATCAGATTAATATATTTTTTATTTATTTTATTATATACATTTTTATTCTTGGTGGGTTTACCCTATACGCTGTAGTGGCGTATTTATAGGTTTTTTAGTGGTTGTTTTGGGTTTTCCCCAATTTTATTTAGACCACAGTATATAGGACTTCTTTTTAGGTTGTTGTCGGACTCTGCAGTAACTGCAAGAGTAATTAGGTAACGGGGTATGCGGGGCGGGGGGGGGGGGTTGGGGTTTGAGGAGTGAACGGGCTAGTGCCGTAGCGGGGGGGAAACGGGCTAGCAAAAAAAAAAATAATAGGATGGTGGGAGCTACCCTTTAAGCAGATTTATAAATCACTTCTGTTTAAAAATCTTTATCCTTCCAGTACTTATCAGCTGCTATATGCTCTTTTCTTATTTAATTTCTTTTCTGTCTGACCACAGTGCTCTCTGCTGACACCTCTGTCCATGTTAGGAACTGTCCAGAGCAGGAGAGGTTTGCCATACGAATTTGTTCCTGCTCTGGACAGTTCCTGACATGGACCGAGGTGTCAGCAGAGAGCACTGTGGTCAGACTGGAAAAAAATTCAAAAAGAAAATAACTTCCTGTGGAGCATACAGCAAGTACTGGAAGGGTTAAGATTTTTAAACAGAAGAAATTTACAAATCTGTTTAACTTTCTAGCACGAGTTGATTTAACCCCTTAATGGTATTTTCCGTTTTTGCATTTTCATTTTTTCCTCATCACCTTCTAAAAATCATAACGCTTTAAATTTTGCACCTAAAAATCCACATTATGGCTTAATTTTTGCACCATCAATTCTACTTTGCTGTGACATTGGTCATTTTACCCAAAAACCCACGGCGAAACGGAAGAAAAATCATTGTGCGACAAAATTGAAGAAAAAATTCAATTTTGTAACTTTTGGGGGCTTTCGTTTCTACACAGTACATTTTTTCGTAAACATGTCACCTTCTCTTAATTCTGTAGGTCCATACGATTATAATGATCCCCGACTTATATAGGTGATTTTGTCGCACTTCTGGAAAAAAATCATAACTACATGCAGGAAAATGTATACGAATAAAAATGTCCTCTTCTGACCCCTATAACTTTTTTATTTTTCTGCGTACAGGGCGGTATTAGGGCAAATTTTTTTGCGCTGTGATCTGACGTTTTTATCTGTATCATTTTTGTTTTGATCGGACTTTTTGATCACTTTTTATTCCCTTTTTTATGGTATAAAAAGTGACCAAAAATATGCTACTTTGGATTCTGATTTTTTTTATGTGTACGCCATACACCGTGCAGTTTAATTAACGATATATGCTTATGGATTACGTATGCATACGTCATATAGCGGGAAGGGGTTAAAAAAAATTCCACCGGAGTACCCCTTTAAGTACATCTGGATAGATGCCTGCGTGAACGCAAACGGGAGTGCTCATCTTCCTCTATCTCTCCTTTTTTGCCTGACTCTTCTCCGTGCCCGAGGTTGAACCCATGCAAATAGGGTCCATCTGTACCCCAGAGGGTTGCCGGAGATTTCACCAGCTCTACGGGATATGTTTCTACTGTGGAGAGGACACACATTTCATCAGGTCCTGTGTCAAGCGTCCGCGTCCAAGTGGTAATCATGGAGGCCACTTGGGCGCACAGGTTTGTTATGCCCCTCAGAGAACTACGCCTGGCACAGTTCTTCTGGGAAGCATTGTTCCATCCAATGTTCAATCAGATACAACATCTAAGAGGGTTGTAAAGCCAGTTTTGTAGCAGCCTCTGGCTGAATCGGTATGTTGTGGCAGTAAAGGCAAATTGAGTATTGAGAGCGCTCATGCAGACTTGTGGTCAGAGGGAAGTGATGAGGATTTGGAGGATGATTGTGAGGACACTGATGAGTGGTGTGATTTGGAGGATGGTCGTGAGGACACCGATGAGTGCTGTGATTTGGAGGCTGGTCGTGAGGACACTGATGAGTGGTGTGATTTGGAGGATGGTCGTGAGGACACTGATGAGTGGTGTGATTTGGAGGATGGTCGTGAGGACACCGATGAGTGGTGTGATTTGGAGGATGGTCGTGAGGACACTGATGAGTGGTGTGATTTGGAGGATGATCGTGAAGACACCGATGAGTGGTGTGATTTGGAGGATGATTGTGAGGACACGGATGAGTGGTGTGATTTGGAGGATGATCGTGAGGACACCGATGAGTGATGAGGATTTGGAGGATGATCGTGAGGACACTAATGAGTGGTGTGATTTGGAGGATGGTCGTGAGGACACTGATGAGTGGTGTGATTTGGAGGATGATCATGAGGACACCGATGAGTGGTGTGATTTGGAGGATGATCATGAGGACACCGATGAGTGGTGTGATTTGGAGGATGGTCGTGAGGACACCGAGGAGTGATGAGGATTTGGAGGATGATCATGAGGACACCGATGAGTGGTGTGATTTGGAGGATGATCATGAGGACACTGATGAGTGGTGTGATTTGGAGGATGGTCGTGAGGACACCGATGAGTGATGAGGATTTGGAGGATGATCATGAGGACACGATGAGTGGTGTGATTTGGAGGATGATCATGAGAACACTGACGAGTGGTGTGATTTGGAGGATGGTCGTGAGGACACCGATGAGTGGTGTGATTTGGAGGATGGTCGTGAGGACACTGATGAGTGGTGTGATTTGGAGGATGATCGTGAAGACACCGATGAGTGGTGTGATTTGGAGGATGATTGTGAGGACACAGATGAGTGGTGTGATTTGGAGGATGATCGTGAGGACACCGATGAGTGATGAGGATTTGGAGGATGATCGTGAGGACACTAATGAGTGGTGTGATTTGGAGGATGGTCGTGAGGACACTGATGAGTGGTGTGATTTGGAGGATGATCATGAGGACACCGATGAGTGGTGTGATTTGGAGGATGATCATGAGGACACCGATGAGTGGTGTGATTTGGAGGATGTTCGTGAGGACACCGATGAGTGATGAGGATTTGGAGGATGATCATGAGGACACCGATGAGTGATGAGGATTTGGAGGATGATCATGAGGACACGATGAGTGGTGTGATTTGGAGGATGATCATGAGAACACTGACGAGTGGTGTGATTTGGAGGATGGTCGTGAGGACACCGATGAGTGATGAGGATTTGGAGGATGATCATGAGGACACGGATGAGTGGTGTGATTTGGAGGATGATCGTGAGGACACCGATGAGTGATGAGGATTTGGAGGATGATCGTGAGGACACTAATGAGTGGTGTGATTTGGAGGATGGTCGTGAGGACACTGATGAGTGGTGTGATTTGGAGGATGATCATGAGGACACCGATGAGTGGTTTCATTTGGAGGATGATCATGAGGACACCGATGAGTGGTGTGATTTGGAGGATGGTCGTGAGGACACCGATGAGTGATGAGGATTTGGAGGATGATCATGAGGACACCGATGAGTGGTGTGATTTGGAGGATGATCATGAGGACACTGATGAGTGGTGTGATTTGGAGGATGGTCGTGAGGACACCGATGAGTGATGAGGATTTGGAGGATGATCATGAGGACACGATGAGTGGTGTGATTTGGAGGATGATCATGAGAACACTGACGAGTGGTGTGATTTGGAGGATGGTCGTGAGGACACCGATGAGTGGTGTGATTTGGAGGATGGTCGTGAGGACACTGATGAGTGGTGTGATTTGGAGGATGATCGTGAAGACACCGATGAGTGGTGTGATTTGGAGGATGTTCGTGAAGACACCGATGAGTGGTGTGATTTGGAGGATGATCGTGAGGACACCGATGAGTGATGAGGATTTGGAGGATGATCGTGAGGACACTAATGAGTGGTGTGATTTGGAGGATGGTCGTGAGGACACTGATGAGTGGTGTGATTTGGAGGATGATCATGAGGACACCGATGAGTGGTGTGATTTGGAGGATGATCATGAGGACACCGATGAGTGGTGTGATTTGGAGGATGATCATGAGGACACCGATGAGTGGTGTGATTTGGAGGATGTTCGTGAGGACACCGATGAGTGATGAGGATTTGGAGGATGATCATGAGGACACCGATGAGTGATGAGGATTTGGAGGATGATCATGAGGACACGATGAGTGGTGTGATTTGGAGGATGATCCCGCTTTGCGGCGGGCTCTGGTGAAAACCAGTAGTAACTTAGAACCGGTCCACTAGCACGGTCCACGCCAATCCCTCTCTGGCACAGAGGATCCACCTCCTGCCAGCCGAAGCGTGACAGTAGATCCGGCCATGGATCCCGCTGAAGTTCCACTGCCAGTTGTCGCCGACTTCTCCACGGTGGTCGCCCAGCAGTCGCAACAGATAGAGCAACAAGGCCACCAGCTGTCTCAACTGAACGTGATGCTACAGCAGCTACTACCACAGCTTCAGCAATCATCTCCTCCGCCAGCTCCTGCACCTCCTCCGCAGCGAGTGGCCGCGTCCGGCCTACGACTATCCTTGCCGGATAAATTTGATGGGGACTCTAAGTTTTGCCGTGGCTTTCTTTCACAATGTTCCCTGCACTTGGAGATGATGTCGGACCAGTTTCCTACTGAAAGGTCTAAGGTGGCTTTCGTAGTCAGCCTTCTGTCTGGGAAAGCTCTGTCATGGGCCACACCGCTCTGGGACCGCAATGACCCCGTCACTGCCTCTGTACACTCCTTCTTTTCAGAAATTCGAAGTGTCTTTGAGGAACCTGCCCGAGCCTCTTCTGCTGAGACTGCCCTGCTGAACCTGGTCCAGGGTAATTCTTCCGTTGGCGAGTACGCCATCCAATTCCGTACTCTTGCTTCCGAATTATCCTGGAATAATGAGGCCCTCTGCGCGACCTTTAAAAAAGGCCTATCCAGCAACATTAAAGATGTTCTGGCCGCACGAGAAATTCCTGCTAATCTGCATGAACTCATTCATCTAGCCACTCGCATTGACATGCGTTTTTCCGAAAGGCGTCAGGAGCTCCGCCAGGATATGGACTTTGTTCGCACAAGGCGTTTTTTCTCCCCGGCTCCTCTCTCCTCTGGTCCTCTGCAATCCGTTCCTGTGCCTCCCGCCGTGGAGGCTATGCAAGTTGACCGGTCTCGCTTGACACCTCAAGAGAGGACACGACGCCGCATGGAGAACCTATGCCTGTACTGTGCCGGTACCGAACACTTCCTGAAGGATTGTCCTATCCGTCCTCCCCGCCTGGAAAGACGCACGCTGACTCCGCACAAAGGTGAGACAGTTCTTGATGTCAACTCTGCTTCTCCACGCCTTACTGTGCCTGTGCGGATATCTGCCTCTACCTTCTCCTTCTCTACTATGGCCTTCTTGGATTCCGGATCTGCAGGAAATTTTATTTTGGCCTCTCTCATCAACAGGTTCAACATCCCGGTGACCAGTCTCGCCAGACCCCTCTACATCAATTGTGTTAACAATGAAAGATTGGACTGTACCGTGCGTTACCGCACGGAACCTCTCCTAATGTGCATCGGACCTCATCACGAAAAAATTGAGTTTTTGGTCCTCCCCAATTGCACTTCCGAAATTCTCCTTGGACTACCGTGGCTTCAACGCCATTCCCCAACCCTTGATTGGTCCACAGGAGAGATCAAGAGCTGGGGTACTTCTTGTTTCAAGGACTGTCTTAAACCGGTTCCCAGTACTCCCTGCCGTGACCCTGTGGTTCCCCCTGTAACCGGTCTCCCTAAGGCTTATATGGACTATGCTGACGTATTTTGCAAAAAGCAAGCTGAGACTTTACCTCCTCACAGGCCTTATGACTGTCCTATTGACCTCCTCCCGGGCACTACTCCACCCCGGGGCAGAATTTATCCTCTGTCCGCCCCAGAGACTCTTGCTATGTCTGAATACATCCAGGAAAATTTAAAAAAGGGGTTTATCCGCAAATCCTCCTCTCCTGCCGGAGCTGGATTTTTCTTTGTGTCCAAAAAAGATGGCTCCCTACGTCCTTGCATTGATTACCGCGGACTTAATAAAATCACGGTAAAGAACCGCTACCCCTACCTCTTATCTCAGAACTCTTTGATCGCCTTCAAGGTGCCCACATCTTTACTGGACTGGACTTAAGAGGTGCTTATAATCTCATCCGCATCAGGGAGGGGGACGAATGGAAAACTGCATTTAACACCAGAGATGGACACTTTGAGTATCTGGTCATGCCCTTTGGCCTGTGCAACGCCCCTGCCGTCTTCCAAGACTTTGTTAATGAAATTTTTCGTGATCTCTTATATTCCTGTGTTGTTGTGTATCTGGACGATATTCTGATTTTTTCTGCCAACTTAGAAGAACATCGCCAACATGTCCGCATGGTTCTTCAGAGACTTCGTGACAATCAACTTTATGCCAAAATGGAGAAATGTCTGTTTGAATGTCAATCTCTTCCTTTCCTAGGATACTTGGTCTCGTGCCAGGGACTACAAATGGACCCAGATAAACTCTCTGCCGTCTTAGATTGGCCACGCCCCTCCGGACTCCGTGCTATCCAACGTTTTTTGGGGTTCGCCAATTATTACAGACAATTTATTCCACATTTTTCCACTATTGTGGCTCCTATCGTGGCTTTAACCAAGAAGAATGCCAATCCTAAGTCCTGGTCTCCCCAAGCGGAAGACGCATTTAAACGGCTCAAGTCTGCCTTTTCTTCTGCTCCCGTGCTCTCCACACCTGATCCATCTAAACCCTTCCTATTGGAGGTTGATGCCTCCTCAGTGGGAGCTGGAGCGGTCCTTCTACCAAAAAAATTCTTCCGGGCATGCTGTTACTTGTGGTTTTTTTTCTAGGACCTTCTCTCCGGCGGAGAGGAACTACTCCATCGGGGATCGAGAACTACTGGCCATTAAATTGGCACTTGAGGAATGGAGGCATCTGCTGGAGGGATCAAAATTTCCAGTTATCATTTACACCGATCACAAGAATCTCTCCTATCTCCAGTCTGCCCAACGGCTGAATCCTCGCCAGGCCAGGTGGTCGTTGTTCTTTGCCCGTTTTAACTTTGAAATTCATTTTCGCCCTGCCGACAAGAACATTAGGGCCGATGCTCTCTCTCGTTCCTCGGATGCCTCGGAAGTAGAGGTCTCTCCGCAACACATCATTCCTCCTGACTGTCTGATCTCCACTTCTCCAGCCTCCATCAGGCAAACTCCTCCAGGGAAGACCTTAGTTTCTCCACGCCAACGTCTCGGGATTCTCAAATGGGGTCACTCCTCCCACCTCGCAGGCCATGCGGGCATCAAAAAGTCCTTGCAACTCATCTCTCGTTTCTATTGGTGGCCGACTCTGGAGACGGATGTTGTTGATTTTGTGCGGGCCTGTACTGTCTGTGCCCGGGATAAGACTCCTCGCCAGAAGCCCGCTGGTCTCCTTCATCCTCTGCCTGTCCCCGAACAGCCTTGGTCTCTGATTGGTATGGACTTTATTACAGACCTACCCCCATCCCGTGGCAACACTGTTGTTTGGGTGGTCGTTGATCGATTTTCCAAGATGGCACATTTTATTCCTCTTCCTGGTCTTCCTTCAGCGCCTCAGTTGGCAAAACAATTTTTTATACACATTTTTCGTCTTCACGGTTTGCCCACGCAGATCGTCTCGGATAGAGGCGTCCAATTCGTGTCAAAATTCTGGAGGGCTCTCTGTAAACAACTCAAGATTAAATTAAACTTCTCTTCTGCTTATCATCCTCAATCCAATGGGCAAGTAGAAAGAATTAACCAGGTCCTGGGTGATTATTTACGGCATTTTGTTTCCTCCCGCCAGGATGACTGGGCAGATCTTCTACCATGGGCCGAATTCTCGTACAACTTCAGAGTCTCTGAATCTTCTGTACGTCCGTCACCCTCTTCCCCCCCTCCCTATTCCCTTGCCCTCTGGTTTGCCCGCTGTGGATGAAGTGACTCGTGATCTTTCCACCATATGGAAAGAGACCCAAAATTCTCTTTTACAGGCTTCATCTCGCATGAAAAAGTTTGCCGATAAGAAAAGAAGAGCTCCCCCCATTTTTGCTCCCGGAGACAAGGTATGGCTCTCCGCTAAATATGTCCGCTTTCGTGTCCCCAGTTACAAACTGGGACCACGCTATCTTGGTCCTTTCAAAGTCTTGTGCCAAATTAATCCTGTCTCTTACAAACTTCTTCTTCCTCCTTCTCTTCGTATTCCCAATGCCTTTCATGTCTCTCTCCTTAAACCACTCATCATCAACCGTTTCTCTCCCAAACTTGTTTCTCCCACTCCTGTTTCCGGTTCTTCTGACATCTTCTCCTTGAAGGAGATACTGGCCTCCAAGACGGTCAGAGGGAAAAAATTATTTTTGGTTGATTGGGAGGGCTGTGGACCTGAAGAGAGATCCTGGGAACCTGAGGACAACATCCTAGACAAAAGTCTGGTCCTCAGGTTCTCAGGCTCCAAGAAGAGGGGGAGACCCAAGGGGGGGGGTACTGTTACGCCGAGCGCTCCGGGTCCCCGCTCCTCCCCGGAGCGCTCGCAACATCCTCGCTACTGCAGCGCCCCGGTCAGATCTACTGACCGGGTGCGCTGCGATACCGCCCCCAGCCGGGATGCGATTCGCGATGCGGGTGGCGCCCGCTCGCGATGCGCACCCCGGCTCCCGTACCTGACTCGCTCTCCGTCGGTCCTTTCCCGGCGCGCGCGGCCCCGCTCCCTAGGGCGCGCGCGCCGGGTCTCTGCGATTTAAAGGGCCACTGCGCCGCTGATTGGCGCAGTTGGTCTAATTAGTGTGTTCACCTGTGCACTCCCTATGTATACCTCACTTCCCCTGCACTCCCTCGCCGGATCTTGTTGCCATCGTGCCAGTGAAAGCGTTCCCTTGTGTGTTCCTAGCCTGTGTTCCAGACCTCCTGCCGTTGCCCCTGACTACGATCCTTGCTGCCTGCCCCGACCTTCTGCTACGTCCGACCTTGCTCTTGTCTACTCCCTTGTACCGCGCCTATCTTCAGCAGTCAGAGAGGTTGAGCCGTTGCTAGTGGATACGACCTGGTTACTACCGCCGCTGCAAGACCATCCCGCTTTGCGGCGGGCTCTGGTGAAAACCAGTAGTAACTTAGAACTGGTCCACTAGCACGGTTCACGCCAATCCCTCTCTGGCACAGAGGATCCACCTCCTGCCAGCCGAAGCGTGACAATGATCATGAGAACACTGACGATTGGTGTGATTTGGAGGATGGTCGTGAGGACACCGATGAGTGATGAGGATTTGGAGGATGATCATGAGGACACGATGAGTGGTGTGATTTGGAGGATGATCATGAGGACACGATGAGTGGTGTGATTTGGAGGATGATCGTGAGGACACCGATGAGTGGTGTGATTTGGAGGATGATCGTGAGGACACCGATGAGTGATGAGGATTTGGAGGATGATTGTGAGGACACTGATGAGTGGTGTGATTTGGAGGATGATCGTGAGTACACTGATGAGTGGTGTGATTTGGAGGATGATTGTGAGGACACCGATGAGTGATGAGGATTTGGAGGATGATCGTGAGGACACTGATGAGTGGTGTGATTTGGAAGATGATTGTGAGGACACCGATGAGTGGTGTGATTTGGAGGATGAGGATACAGATGAGGAGATTGATGGTCCCTCTGTATCCCAGTTGGTACAAGTGGCCCCTCTTAAAAGGAAGGGGTACTGTAAGAACCCGAAGGGTTAATCTGCCATGAGAGCTTTTGTTTATTTTCATTGCTAGGACTACGCCCCCGTGTAAGAAAGAAAGGATGATTAAGTAGGCTTCTTTCTATTTAATTTTCCACTTTGAAAAAATTACCACTGCCAGGGAGCAGTGCTGAGCATGTCTGTGTCCCGGCTCCAGTCTGAGATTTAGGACTCCATAGACTTCACACAGTAAAGACGGTCACTCCATCGGCTCTTCATCGGTGACGTCATTGATCTCTCAGGTAGAAGCTTATATCCGCATATTCACAGGTAATGGATAATTTGTTAATTTGCATGTACCCTCCCTGTGAGCTATCTTACCTCGAGAGATAACCATGATTACAAGGGTAGTGGTGTTCATTTAAAAAACATTATATAAGATCAAAATAATCTTAAAAACAATCCACATTCACCTTCAGCATGTATTGGGTGTGAAAACAGTGTGTAATGTTTGTAATCACGGTTATCTCTCGAGCCAGGTTCAGAAGGGCTCACATCACATTTTTTGCCATATTGTTTTCAATCCGTTTTTCTAAAGAAAACAGTATGGGAAAAAAATGGATGGAACAGTATGGAAAAAAGTAAACTGTATACTATTTTTAAAAGTGCATACAGTTCAGTCCGTTTTTATTTTTTTTTAAAACATACGTTTTTGAAAATGTTGTCCATTTTAAATGGGAGGGGTCTTGAGTGGGGACTTTAGGATGCAAATGCGCATGTGCAAAGTAAAAACGGTATACGGTTTCCCGTATGGAACCGTATACATGTGCATTTTCCATTGGCATCCATGTTAATAAAAAAGTATGCGGTTGCAGTACGGTTTTTGAACCGGAGACAAAACCATGGTCAACCACAGTTTTGAGTACGGGAGAAAATCATATTGCAAGCAAACCGCACGCAACCGGATGCATCCAGGTGAATACGGTTTTCAATACGGTCCCATAGGTTTTCAATAATGAAAACGTATACGGGAAACATACTTGATAAACGTGGCGTGAACCCTAACTAAGTGGAGTTTTGAACCTATCGCAAAGGGAACTAACCCCTGATCAGTTGTCCCTGTTGGCCAAGGGACTACATTTTTTCCCCATTAATACATTGAACATTTTCGGGACTTTGTGAGAAATGAATCGTTTTGCGAAAAATTTGACTGTAAAACCGCATTTTGTTTTTCAGGTTTGATAGTGAAAATGTTAATAATGAGGCACAAGTCCAGGACGGCCATTGTAATGAATTTAAATGTTTATCCTTTTCTGAACAATTAACCTTGTGTAATTTACAGGAATTGGGTAGAGAATCTGAAACCGAGCAGGATCCTATTGGAACCAATGTATGGCATGGAGACAAGAATCCGTTTTTCTTCCCGATTAACTCTAGAATGGTGGTGTTCATTTAAAAAACATTATATAAGATCAAAAAAGTCTTAAAAACAATCCACGTTCACCTTCAGCATGTATTGGGTGTAAAAATGATCACTGAATAACGCACAATTTCAAAAATTATAGCAACAAATGAAAAATAAAAAAAGATTCTAAATAATGAAAAAGCCGTTCTCTCCGGATATTCATGCCGAAAGGCGCACAAGGGAACCGCCAATAGGCTCCTCGACCAGCCAGTTTTCTTCATATGCAGCCTTTTCTGCCACGGACTCTAAAGCCTGACACATGACCAATGTGAACCATTTGGGAATGCTGAGATGCGGCAGATTTATTTAGAGAACTCATTGTAACCTATGTCATTAAAGGGGTACTCCGCTGCTCAGCGTTTGGAACAAACTGTTCCGAACACTGGAGCCGGGAGCTTGTGACGTCATAGCCCCGCCCCCTCATGACGTCACACCCCACCCCCTCAATGCAAGTCTATGGGAGGGAGCGTGATGGCTGTCACGCCCCCTTCCATAGACTTGCATTGAGGGGGTGGGGCATCATGATGGGCGGGGCTATGACGTCACAAGCTCCCGACATCGGCTCCAGCATTCAGAACAGTTTGTTCCAAACACTGAGCAGCAGAGTACCCCTTTAATGTGCTCCAAAGCATGTACTTTCAATTTTCGTGTAGTGTAACCCACCTATTTTAAAGGCGTACTCCCATGAATGGTGCCAGAATGTTGAACAGATTTGTAAATTACTTCTATTAAAACATCTTAATTCTTCTAACTCCGTCTGGAGCAGCATATGTTTGCTATGTGGATTTTCTCCTACTCTGGACAGTTCTTAAAATGGACAGAGATGTCAGCAGAGAGCTCTGTGTTCCAAAAAGAAAACCCTTTCCTCTGTAGTATTCAGCAGCTTATAAATACTGGAAGGATTAAGATTTTTAATACAAGTAATTTACAAATCTGTAACTTTTTGGCGCCACTTGATTTAATTCCCCTTGTATGTTTGTGTTGGATCACTTTCCAATACAGCATAGACAGATGTATCAGAAAGCATTTCATTGATCCGGCTGATATTTACTGATTTATACACCAACCTTATCGGACATTTTTATTATTGTGTCATTGTTACGCCGAGCGCTCCGGGTCCCCGCTCCTCCCCGGAGCGCTCGCTACACTCTCGCTACTGCAGCGCTCCGGTCAGATCCACTGACCCGGTGCGCTGCGATACCGCCTCCAGCCGGGATGCGATTCGCGATGCGGGTGGCGCCCGCTCGCGATGCGCACCCCGGCTCCCGTACCTGACTCGCTCTCCGTCGGTCCTGTCCCGGCGCGCGCGGCCCCGCTCCCTAGGGCGCGCGCCGGGTCTCTGCGATTTAAAGGGCCACTGCGCCGCTGATTGGCGCAAGTGGTTCTAATTAGTGTGTTCACCTCTGCACTCCCTATGTATACCTCACTTCCCCTGCACTCCCTCGCCGGATCTTGTTGCCATTGTGCCAGTGAAAGCGTTTCCTTGTGTGTTCCTAGCCTGTGTTCCAGACCTCCTGCCGTTGCCCCTGACTACGATCCTTGCTGCCTGCCCTGACCTTCTGCTACGTCCGACCTTGCTTCTGTCTACTCCCTTGTACCGCGCCTATCTTCAGCAGTCAGAGAGGTTGAGCCGTTGCTAGTGGATACGACCTGGTCACTACCGCCGCAGCAAGACCATCCCGCTTTGCGGCGGGCTCTGGTGAAAACCAGTAGTGACTTAGAACCGGTCCACTAGCACGGTCCACGCCAATCCCTCTCTGGCACAGAGGATCCACCTCCTGCCAGCCGGCATCGTGACAGTAGATCCGGCCATGGATCCCGCTGAAGTCCCTCTGCCAGTTGTCGCCGACCTCACCACGGTGGTCACCCAGCAGTCACAACAGATAGCGCAACAAGGCCACCAGCTGTCTTAACTGACCGTGATGCTACAGCAGCTACTACCACAGCTTCAGCAATCATCTCCTCCGCCAGCTCCTGCACCTCCTCCGCAGCGAGTGGCCGCTTCAGGCCTACGACTATCCTTGCCGGATAAATTTGATGGGGACTCTAAATTCTGCCGTGGCTTTCTTTCTCAATGTTCCCTGCACTTGGAGATGATGTCGGACCAGTTTCCTACTGAAAGGTCTAAGGTGGCTTTCGTAGTCAGCCTTCTGTCTGGAAAAGCTCTGTCATGGGCCACACCGCTCTGGGACCGCAATGACCCCGTCACTGCCTCTGTACACTCCTTCTTCTCGGAAATTCGAAGTATCTTTGAGGAACCTGCCCGAGCCTCTTCTGCTGAGACTGCCCTGTTGAACCTGGTCCAGGGTAATTCTTCCGTTGGCGAGTACGCCGTACAATTCCGTACTCTTGCTTCTGAACTATCCTGGAATAATGAGGCCCTCTGCGCGACCTTTAAAAAAGGCCTATCCAGCAACATTAAAGATGTTCTGGCCGCACGAGAAATCCCTGCTAACCTACATGAACTCATTCATCTAGCCACTCGCATTGACATGCGTTTTTCCGAAAGGCGTCAGGAGCTCCGCCAGGATATGGACTTTGTTCGCACGAGGCGTTTTTTCTCCCCGACTCCTCTCTCCTCTGGTCCCCTGCAATCCGTTCCTGTGCCTCCCGCCGTGGAGGCTATGCAGGTCGACCGGTCTCGCCTGACACCTCAAGAGAGGACACGACGCCGCATGGAGAATCTCTGCCTGTACTGTGCCGGTACCGAACACTTCCTGAAGGATTGTCCTATCCGTCCTCCCCGCCTGGAAAGACGTATGCTGACTCCGCACAAAGGTGAGACAGTCCTTGATGTCAACTCTGCTTCTCCACGTCTTACTGTGCCTGTGCGGATATCTGCCTCTACCTTCTCCTTCTCTACTATGGCCTTCTTGGATTCCGGATCTGCAGGAAATTTTATTTTGGCCTCTCTCATCAACAGGTTCAACATCCCGGTGACCAGTCTCGCCAGACCCCTCTACATCAATTGTGTTAACAATGAAAGATTGGACTGTACCATACGTTTCCGCACGGAGCCCCTCCTAATGTGCATCGGACCTCATCACGAGAAAATTGAGTTTTTGGTCCTCCCCAATTGCACTTCCGAAATTCTCCTCGGACTACCCTGGCTTCAACACCATTCCCCAACCCTGGATTGGTCCACTGGGGAGATCAAGAGTTGGGGTTCCTCTTGTTTCAAGGACTGCCTTAAACCGGTTCCCAGTTCTCCTTGCCGTGACCCTGTGGTTCCCCCTGTAACCGGTCTCCCTAAGGCCTATATGGACTTTGCGGATGTTTTTTGCAAAAAACAAGCTGAGACTCTACCTCCTCACAGGCCTTATGACTGTCCTATTGACCTCCTCCCGGGCACTACTCCACCCCGGGGCAGAATTTATCCTCTCTCTGCCTCAGAGACTCTTGCTATGTCTGAGTACATCCAGGAAAATTTAAAAAAGGGCTTTATCCGCAAATCCTCCTCTCCTGCCGGAGCCGGATTTTTCTTTGTGTCCAAAAAAGATGGCTCCCTACGTCCTTGCATTGACTACCGCGGTCTTAATAAAATCACGGTAAAGAACCGCTACCCCCTACCTCTCATCTCTGAACTCTTTGATCGCCTCCAAGGTGCCCACATCTTTACCAAACTGGACTTAAGAGGTGCTTATAATCTCATCCGCATCAGAGAGGGGGATGAATGGAAAATGGCATTTAACACTAGAGATGGACACTTTGAGTATCTGGTCATGCCCTTTGGCCTGTGCAACGCCCCTGCCGTCTTCCAAGACTTTGTTAATGAAATTTTTCGTGATCTCTTATATTCCTGTGTTGTTGTGTATCTGGACGATATCCTGATTTTTTCTGCCAACCTAGAAGAACACCGCCAGCATGTCCGCATGGTTCTTCAGAGACTTCGTGACAATCAACTTTATGCCAAAATGGAGAAATGTCTGTTTGAATGTCAATCTCTTCCTTTCCTAGGATACTTGGTCTCTGGCCAGGGACTACAAATGGATCCAGACAAACTCTCTGCCGTCTTAGATTGGCCACGCCCCTCCGGACTCCGTGCTATCCAACGTTTTTTGGGGTTCGCCAATTATTACAGACTATTTATTCCACATTTTTCTACCATTGTGGCTCCTATCGTGGCTTTAACCAAAAAGAATGCCAATCCTAAGTCATGGCCTCCTCAAGCGGAAGACGCCTTTAAACAGCTCAAGTCTTCCTTTTCTTCGGCTCCCGTGCTCTCCAGACCTGACCCATCTAAACCCTTCCTATTGGAGGTTGATGCCTCCTCAGTAGGAGCTGGAGCGGTCCTTCTACAAAAAAATTCTTCCGGGCATGCTGTTACTTGTGGTTTTTTTTCTAGGACCTTCTCTCCGGCGGAGAGGAACTACTCCATCGGGGATCGAGAGCTACTAGCCATTAAATTAGCACTTGAGGAATGGAGGCATCTGCTGGAGGGATCAAGATTTCCAGTTATTATTTACACCGATCACAAGAACCTCTCCTATCTCCAGTCTGCCCAACGGCTGAATCCTCGCCAGGCCAGGTGGTCTCTGTTCTTTGCCCGATTTAATTTTGAAATTCATTTTCGCCCTGCCGATAAGAACATTAGGGCCGATGCTCTCTCTCGTTCCTCGGATGCCTCGGAAGTAGAGCTCTCTCCGCAACACATCATTCCTCCTGACTGCCTGATCTCCACTTCTCCAGCCTCCATCAGGCAAACTCCTCCAGGGAAGAACTTCGTCTCTCCACGCCAACGCCTCGGAATCCTCAAATGGGGTCACTCCTCCCATCTCGCAGGTCATGCGGGCATCAAGAAATCCGTGCAACTCATCTCTCGTTTCTATTGGTGGCCGACTCTGGAGACGGATGTTGTGGATTTTGTGCGAGCCTGCACTGTCTGTGCCCGGGATAAGACTCCTCGCCAGAAGCCCGCTGGTCTTCTTCATCCTCTGCCTGTCCCCGAACAGCCTTGGTCTCTGATTGGTATGGACTTTATTACAGACTTACCCCCATCCCGTGGCAACACTGTTGTTTGGGTGGTCGTTGATCGATTCTCCAAGATGGCACATTTCATCCCTCTTCCTGGTCTCCCTTCAGCGCCTCAGTTGGCAAAACAATTTTTTGTACACATTTTTCGTCTTCACGGGTTGCCCACGCAGATCGTCTCGGACAGAGGCGTCCAATTCGTGTCAAAATTCTGGAGGGCTCTCTGTAAACAACTCAAGATTAAATTAAACTTTTCTTCTGCCTATCATCCTCAATCCAATGGGCAAGTAGAAAGAATTAACCAGGTCCTGGGTCACTATTTACGGCATTTTGTTTCCTCCCGCCAGGATGACTGGGCAGATCTTCTACCATGGGCCGAATTCTCGTATAACTTCAGAGTCTCTGAATCTTCCTCCAAATCCCCATTTTTCGTGGTGTACGGCCGTCACCCTCTTCCCCCCCTCCCTACTCCCTTGCCCTCTGGTTTGCCCGCTGTGGATGAAATATCTCGTGATCTTTCCACCATATGGAAAGAGACCCAAAATTCTCTCTTACAGGCTTCATCACGCATGAAGAAGTTTGCTGATAAGAAAAGAAGAGCTCCCCCCATTTTTTCTCCTGGAGACAAGGTATGGCTCTCCGCTAAATATGTCCGCTTCCGTGTCCCTAGCTACAAATTGGGACCACGCTATCTTGGTCCTTTCAAAATTTTGTGCCAGATTAATCCTGTCTCTTACAAACTTCTTCTTCCTCCTTCTCTTCGTATTCCTAATGCCTTTCACGTTTCTCTTCTTAAACCACTCATCATCAACCGTTTCTCTCCCAAACTTGTTTCTCCCACTCCTGTTTCCGGCTCCTCGGACATCTTCTCCGTAAAGGAGATACTGGCCTCCAAGAAGGTCAGAGGGAAAACTTTTTTTTTGGTCGATTGGGAGGGTTGTGGTCCTGAAGAGAGATCCTGGGAACCTGAGGACAATATCCTAGACAAAAGTCTGCTCCTCAGGTTCTCAGGCTCTAAGAAGAGGGGGAGACCCAAGGGGGGGGGTACTGTTACGCCGAGCGCTCCGGGTCCCCGCTCCTCCCCGGAGCGCTCGCTACACTCTCGCTACTGCAGCGCTCCGGTCAGATCCACTGACCCGGTGCGCTGCGATACCGCCTCCAGCCGGGATGCGATTCGCGATGCGGGTGGCGCCCGCTCGCGATGCGCACCCCGGCTCCCGTACCTGACTCACTCTCCGTCGGTCCTGTCCCGGCGCGCGCGGCCCCGCTCCCTAGGGCGCGCGCGCGCCGGGTCTCTGCGATTTAAAGGGCCACTGCGCCGCTGATTGGCGCAAGTGGTTCTAATTAGTGTGTTCACCTGTGCACTCCCTATGTATACCTCACTTCCCCTGCACTCCCTCGCCGGATCTTGTTGCCATTGTGCCAGTGAAAGCGTTTCCTTGTGTGTTCCTAGCCTGTGTTCCAGACCTCCTGCCGTTGCCCCTGACTACGATCCTTGCTGCCTGCCCCGACCTTCTGCTACGTCCGACCTTGCTTCTGTCTACTCCCTTGTACCGCGCCTATCTTCAGCAGTCAGAGAGGTTGAGCCGTTGCTAGTGGATACGACCTGGTCACTACCGCCGCAGCAAGACCATCCCGCTTTGCGGCGGGCTCTGGTGAAAACCAGTAGTGACTTAGAACCGGTCCACTAGCACGGTCCACGCCAATCCCTCTCTGGCACAGAGGATCCACCTCCTGCCAGCCGGCATCGTGACAGTCATCATACAGTGGGGATCAAATATTTGGGCACCTCAGGTAAAAATTGGTATTAATATGCATAAAGAATGCGAGGAAAGATGGAAAAATCTCCAAAAGGCATCAAATTACAGAACAGACATTCTTATAATATGTCACCAAAAGTTACATTTTATTTCCATCATTTACACTTTTAAAATAACAGAAAACTAAAAAAATGGCGTCTGCAAAAGTTTGTGCACCCTGCAGAGTTAATATCTTGTACTGCCCCCTTTGGCAAGTATCACAGCTTGTAAACGCTTTTTGTAGCCACCAAGAGTCTTTCAATTCTTGTTTGAGGTATCTTTGCCCATTCTTCCTTACAAAAGTCTTCCAGTTCTTTGAGATTTCTGGGCTGTCTGTCACGCACTGCTCTCTTAAGGCCTATCCATAGATTTTCAATGATGTTGAGGTCAGGAGATTGTGAAGGCCATGGCAAAACCTTCAGTTTACGCCTCTTGTTGTAATCCCCGTGGATTTCGAGGTGTGTTTAGGATCATTATCCATTTGTAGAAGCCATCCTCTCTTTAACTTCAGCTTTTTCACAGATGGCATCAAGTTAGCATCCAAAATTTGCTGAAATGTTATTGAATCCATTTTTCCTTCTACTCGTGAGATGTTCCCTGTGTCACTGGCTGCAATACAACCCCAAAGCATGATTGATCCACCCCTATGCTTAACAGTTGGACAGAGGTTCTTTTCATTAAATTCTGTTGCCCTTCTTCTCCAAACGTACCTTTGTTCATTCTGCCAAAAAGTTCAATTTTAACTTCATCGGTCCACAGAACTTGTTTCCAAAATGCATCAGGTTTCTCTATATTTTCATTTGCAAAGTTCAAATGCTGATTTTTGTGGTGAGGACGTAGAAGAGGTTTTCTTCTGATGACTCTTCCATGAAGACCATATTTGTACAAGTATCTCTTTATATTGGAATAGTGGACGACAACTCCAGTGTCTGCCAGATCTTTCTGGAGGGATTGTGCAGTCAAACGTGGGTTTTGAATTGTTTTTCTCACAATCCTGCGAGCTGTTCTGTCTGATATTTCTCTTTGTCATCCAGATCTTGCTTTAACTTCCACTCTTCCTGATGACATTTCTGAATTACATTCCGCACAGAGGATATTGACATCTGAAAACGTTTTGCTATCTTCTTATAGCCTTCTCCAGCTTTGTGAGCGTCAACTATTTTCAGTTTCAGATTTCTAGACAACTGCTTAGAAGAACCCATGGTGCTGATTGTTGGGGCAAGGTCAGATGAGTCTGGGAATTTAAAACCTTTGAGATTGACATCACCTGGTCTTCCCAGATGATGATTGAAAACAATCCATGACACTGGCAGGTCTCAGCTTTGTAAAGGGGGCAGTGCATGCTATAAATTCTGCAGGGTTCCCAAACTTCTGCAGACGCCATTTTTTTTTTTTGTTTTCTGTTATTTTGAAAGTGTAAATGATGGAAATAAAATGTAACTTTTGTTGACATATTATAAGAATGTCTAATCTGTAATTTGATGCCTTTTGGAGATTTTTCCATCTTTCCTTGGCTCCTTTATGCACATTAATACAAATTTTTACCTGTGGTGCCCAAACTTTTGATCCCCACTGTAAGATGAAAGTTCCTTGAGTGCTTTACGCTCTCCTTACGATCGATTATCTTTCACCCTAGATGACTGTGAATCATGGTTGCTCATAGCAACCAGATCATGTTCAATTGCTTTCTGAAATCTGTCCATGTTTTCCGTTCTAGGGGAAATTTGGAAGAAAAACGGATTCTTGTCCCCATGCCATACATTGGTTCTAATTGGATCCTGCTCACTTTCAGATTCTCTACCCAATTCCTGTAAATTACACAAGGTTAATTGTTGAGAAAAGGATAAACATTAAAATTCATTACAATGGCCGTCCTGGACTTGTGCATTATTATTTAAAATTTTTCCCGAATAAAAATTTTTATTGCAAATTTTCACAAAAAAGAAACATAGTACCGAAGTACGTGATAATGAAAGGCGTTACAACGGGCGCAAGCGCACCAGGTAGCGTGACACATGTAGACGCAATAGAAGTAAAAAAAAAATGAACAAACCAAGAATACATGGATCTACATGCGGGGCCATGAAGTGTCCCACCAAACACTAATACAGTAATGCAGCCATATAGGCATAGCTGTTTCATATCGGAAGTTCTGGTACATCCCGGGGGCTTGTGCAGCATTATTAACATTTTCACTATCAACCTGAAAAAAAGTTTAATTTTTCACAAAGCGATTTATTTCACACAAAGTCCCGAAAATTTTCAATGTATTAATGGGGAAAAATATGGTCTAGTCCATTGGCCAACAGGGATAACTGATCAGGGGTTAGTTCCCTTTGCGATAGGTTCAAAACTCCACTTACTTCTGAACCTGGCTCGAGAGATAACCGTGATTACAAACATTACACACTGTTTTTACACCCAATACATGCTGAAGGTGGATGTGGAATGTTTTTAAGATTTTTTGATCTTATATAATGTTTTTTAAATGAACACCACTACCCTTGTAATCATGGTTATCTCTCGAGGTAAGATAGCTCACAGGGAGGGTACATGCAAATCACCAAATTTTCCTTCATCTGTGAATATGCGGATATAAGCTTCTACCTAAGAGGTCAATGACGTCACTGATGAAGAGCACACATGTGCTTGAAACGCGTATGACAGTGGAGTGACCGTTTCTACTGTGTGAAGTCTATTTGATACTGAATCCAATAAAGTTTTGTTCAAGTGCTGGATCATCCTTTCTTTCTTGTGCTGGTTAGCACCTTGCCGGGTGCAGGTCCCTGCACTATCATTTGGGAGGTGAGCTGAATATTACTATTTCATATACGCCCCTGTGTGTTTGAGTGCTGATTAGTATCTGCCTATCAGAGTCCGCCTGCTAGATACACAGGTGTATTTAAGGAAGCCTTTCATATCCAGGAGTTGCCTGTGAAAGAGTTTATCTCCAGTAGCTAGCATTGTATATCCTGTGATTCCTGATATTGGTTATTTATATCCCAGCTTGGCTTTCTGACTTCTATTCTGTGTTTGCGTCTTGGTACTACAACATTTCCTGTTATGGACTCGACTAGTTAATTTTGACTTTATTGTGTGTTTGTTTTGTATATTTCTGTTAGTTTGTGTGCCTCCTGACTGTTCCCGACATGTGTCTGTTTTTTGTAGTTTATTGTGTCTTATGGCCATCACTTACATAGGAAGGGACCGGCACCATGGTTACGGACCCGCTGCCTAGGGCGGGTACGTAAGTAGGCAGGGACAGAGGCTGTAAGTTAGTTCAGGGCCACATTCTTTCCCTGCCCAGATGTGACACCTGATCCATCTTCCTCCATGTTATGGAGTTTGGTTTTGTAATATTCCTGTTTGTTATCCTGATCCATATTCCTCCATGTGATGGAGTTTGGTTTTGTGATATTCTAGTTGGTTGTCCTGATCCGTATTCCTCCATGTTATGGAGTTTAGTTTTGTATTATTCATTTTTGGTATCCTGATCTCTTATGGAGTTTGTCTTTTTCTTGTATCTGTTTTTATAGAGTTAATGATTGATGACCTTAAGTGTTTTTAGTACATGCACTGTACATTACCATTGGTCTATAGTGTCCTCTGTACTTTTTCACTGATCTGTGTCCTCTGAACTAGTGTCTTTTTATGTTTAGTGTTCTGTGTCCTGTGTGAACAGTGTTCTATGTTTCCTGACCTGTTTAGTGTTTTACATTCAGTTAATCTGTTCAACCCCTACATCTCCTGGTTTCTACTATATACTTATTCCATATCTAGTCTTGTTCGTTTATTCATATCTGCCGTTTATCTTGATTTCGATTTCTGAACTGTATGTTAGTACACTATATCCTGCCCTGTTTGTATATTTTTATCCTGTCTGGTTTATCTGTTTTTTTGGTGGTTTTCCCATTATGTTTCTGATCTGTTCCCGACCATGTACAGTATTATTTGTTTACCTTTACTCTCATTGCACTTTAGCGCTGGTAAGGACCGGTACCGTAGTTGTCGCTCCGCTGTTTAGGACGGATGGGTAAGTAGGCAGGAAGAGTGTTTCTAGGAACAGCTTAGGGTTCACTCTCCTTGTCCACCCCTAGTCATGACATATACTCTAAAGGGGAGGGGCTCATAACACTGTAGGACACAGATATACTCCACGGGGAAGGGGCTCATACACACTTATACACACTATGGGACACAGATATACTCTGCAGGGAAGGGGCTCATATACACTATGGGACATAAATATACACTGTGGGGGAGGAGCTTATGCACACTATAAGAGAGGGGAGGAGTCATGGAGATAAGAGCTCAGAGCTGCTCTAATATAGAGACCCTCAGATTATAACACTGATTACGGGGGCATCGATCCTCTAAACTCGCACCCTCATCTCACCTGGTCAGTGATGCCTCCAGGTCCTAGGAGCTCAGTTCTGCTGATGGTGTTGATCTCCAGGGTATAACGCAGATGTGGTGCGATGAGCTGCAGACAAACAATAGGTTATTACACACCAGTAGGTGTTATACACAATGGAGGATGGAACTTGTAGACAGGCTCTCACCTTGTACACCGGGTGGCTCATCGGCAACTGTCTGGTGGTTGCAACGTTGAAGACTTCGGCAATGAGATGGGTGTGCAGCAGGTGGTAGATGATCTGATGGACCTGGAAGTCAGAACTCCGCACCCAAATCTTGGCCAAAGTCCAGTCCCACTCAGAGTCACTGGGCAGGAAGATCGGGTTCTGTTCTCCTGGAGTCTGACCCAACTGTAATGAGAGACGCCATGATGTCCTCAGGAGTCCCCATTATCTCTACATGTACACATATATTCAGCTTCCCCACATCCTGAACAGCAAATCCACATGGTTATGGAGGACTATGGTATCTGGGGTCCAGGATGCTGGAAAAGCCAGGAAGACAACTCTGATTCTAAATGTTGTTACCCCTTCAGCACAGATTACAGATCTCTGGCCCCATGTTATGGGTGGGCTATGACGGCATCACATAGGGTCCCGGGGGGATCAGTCCTTACCTGGATAGCAATGGGGAGCAGCTGGTCCTTGGGGTCCTTCCACAGCAGACACAGGGGGGCAGCGATATATTGCTTCTTCCCATTAATCGAGGGGTTTGCAGGAATTCCCTGGAGAATCTTGTAATCGGCCAGAAAGATGTTCCCGTTCTGTAAGATCCGTGCACGGTCATTAAAGAGAACGGTTATGATCTTTTTAAATGTTATAACCCAACGAACCCCCTCCCCCCCCCCAGATCACTGCTCCATCATTATAAACCCCCCTGTGTAAGAGATGGAGGGGGGGGGGGATTGTACTCTGGACAAGTAGGGAGACACCTAGTGGCAGATTTTTAAACACAAATAAAACATAGAAAACTAGATTTTTATTTACCATAAGGAGTGCAACAACAAAAATGAGTTTTAATGCTAATACTACAGAGGCTTCATTATCAGCAGTCACTGTCCTCACTCAGGACCCTCTCACCTTCAGCTCCTCAGTGAGATCCGTGGAGGTCCCCAGAGATGCGGCCACCATGCTGTTACTGACAGGGAAGTTCTCCGAAAGTTTTTCGCATTTCCTGATAAGACCCGGGTTAACTCCATTCAGATACTGGTAACCAAAGAAGGAGTCCTCATTCCAGATCTGGGAGACCTGACCTGGAGAACCCGAAACACAACAATATGATTCACACACAATAATATCTATAGTATATAAAACAATCACGCAATGATATCTATAATATATAATACAATCACACAATGATATCTATAATATATAATACAATCATACACAATGATATCTATAATATATAATACAATTATACACAATAATATCTATAATATATATAATACAATCACACAATAATATCTATAATATATAATACAATCACACAATGATATCTATAATATATAATACAATCATACACAATGATATCTATAATATATAATACAATAATACACAATGATATCTATAATATATAATACAATCACACAATAATATCTATAATATATAATACAATCACACAATAATATCTATAATATATAATACAATCACACACTGATATCTATAATATATAATACTATCATACACAATAATATCTATAATATATATAATACAATCACACAATAATATCTATAATATATAATACAATCATACACAATAATATCTATAATATATAATACAATCATACACAATAATATCTATAATATATAATACAATCATACACAATAATATCTATAATATATAAAACAATCACACAATGATATCTATAATATATAATACAATCATACACAATAATATCTATAATATATAAAACAATCATATACAATAATATCTATTATATATAATACAATCACACAATAATATCTATAATATATAATACAATCATACACAATGATATCTATAATATATAATACAATCATACACAATGATATCTATAATATATAATACAATCATACACAATAATATCTATAATATATAATACAATCACAAACAATAATATATAATACAATCATACACAATAATATCTATAATATATAATACAATCATACACAATAATATCTATAATATATAATACAATCATACACAATAATATCTATAATATATAATACAATCATACACAATAATATCTATAATATATAATACAATCATACACAATAATATCTATAATATATAATACAATCATACACAATATCTATAATATATAATACAATCACACACAATGATATCTATAATATATATAATACAATCATACACAATAATATCTATAATATATAATACAATCATACACAATGATATCTATAATATATAATACAATCATACACAATGATATCTATAATATATAATACAATCATACACAATGATATCTATAATATGCAATCATACACAATGATATCTATAATATATAATACAATAATACACAATAATATCTATAATATATAATACAATCATACACAATGATATCTATAATATATAATACAATCACACAATAATATCTATAATATATAATACAATCACACAATAATATCTATAATATATAATACAATCATACACAATAATATCTATAATATATAATACAATCATACACAATGATATCTATAATATATAATACAATCATACACAATAATATCTATAATATATAATACAATAATACACAATGATATCTATAATATGTAATACAATCATACACAATGATATCTATAATAAATATAATACAATCATACACAATAATATCTATAATATATAATACAATCACACAATAATATCTATAATATATAATACAATAATACACAATAATATCTATAATATATATAATACAATCATACACAATAATATCTATAATATATAATACAATAATACACAATAATATCTATAATATATAATACAATCACACAATGATATCTATAATATATAATACAATCATACACAATGATATCTATAATATATAATACAATAATACACAATAATATCTATTATATATAAAACAATCACACAATGATATCTATAATATATAATACAATCATACACAATAATATCTATAATATATATAATACAATCACACAATAATATCTATAATATATATAATACAATCATACACAATAATATCTATAATATAAAATACAATCATACACAATAATATCTATTATATATAATACAATCATACACAATGATATCTATAATATATAATACAATTATACACAATGATATCTATAATATATAATACAATAATACACAATAATATCTATAATATATAATACAATCACACAATGATATCTATAATAAATAATATAATCATACACAATATCTATAATATATAAAATACAATCATACGCAATAATATCTATAATATATAATACAATCATACACAATGATATCTATAATATATAAAACAATCATATACAATGATATCTATAATATATAATACAATCATACACAATATCTATAATATATAATACAATCACACAATGATATCTATAATATATAATACAATCACACAATAATATCTATAATATATAATACAATCACACACAATAATATCTATAATATATAATACAATCACATAATAATATCTGTTATGCCGAGCGCTCCGGGTCCCCGCTCCTCCCCGGAGCGCTCGCAACATCCTCGCAATTGCAGCGCCCCGGTCAGACCTGCTGACCGGGTGCGCTGCGATACCTCTCCCAGCCGGGATGCGATTCGCGATGCGGCAGGCGTCCGCTCGCGATGTGCATCCCGGCTCCCGTACCTGACTCGCTCTCCGTCAGGGGCGCGCGCGCGCCGGGTCTCTGCAATTTAAAGGGCCACTGTGCCACTGATTGGCGCAGTTAGTTTAATTAGTGTGTTCACCTGTGCACTCCCTATTTTTACCTCACTTCCCCTGCACTCCCTCGCCGGATCTTGTTGCCATCGTGCCAGTGAAAGCGTTTCCTTGTGTGTTCCTAGCCTGTGTTCCAGACCTCCTGCCGTTGCCCCTGACTACGATCCTTGCTGCCTGCCCTGACCTTCTGCTACGTCTGACCTTGCTCTTGTCTACTCCCTTGTACCGCGCTTATCTTCAGCAGTCAGAGAGGTTGAGCCGTTGCTGGTGGATACGACCTGGTTGCTACCGCCGCTGCAAGACCATCCCGCTTTGCGGCGGGCTCTGGTGAAAACCAGTAGTAACTTAGAACCGGTCCACTAGCACGGTCCACTCCAATCCCTCTCTGGCACAGAGGATCCACCACCTGCCAGCCGAATCATGACAGTAGATCCGGCCATGGATCCCGCTGAAGTCCCACTGCCAGTTGTCGCCTACCTCACCACGGTGGTCGCCCAGCAGTCGCAACAGATAGCGCAACAAGGCCACCAGCTGTCTCAACTGACCGTGATGTTACAGCAGCTACTACCACAGCTTCAGCAATCATCTCCTCCGCCAGCTCCTGCACCTCCTCCGCAGCGAGTGACCGCTTCCGGCCTACGATTATCCTTGCCGGATAAATTTGATGGGGACTCTAAGTTTTGCCGTGGCTTTCTTTCGCAATGTTCCCTGCACTTGGAGATGATGTCGGACCAGTTTCCTACTGAAAGGTCTAAGGTGGCTTTCGTAGTCAGCCTTCTGTCTGGGAAAGCTCCGTCATGGGCCACACCGCTCTGGGACCGCAATGACCCCGTCACTGCCTCTGTACACTCCTTCTTCACGGAGATTCGAAGTGTCTTTGAGGAACCTGCCCGAGCCTCTTCTGCTGAGACTGCCCTGCTGAACCTGGTCCAGGGTAATTCTTCTGTTGGCGAGTACGACATCCAATTCCGTACTCTTGCCTCCGAATTATCCTGGAATAATGAGGCCCTCTGCGCGACCTTTAAAAAAGGCCTATCCAGCAACATTAAAGATGTTCTGGCCGCACGAGAAATTCCTGCTAACCTGCATGAACTTATTCATCTGGCCACCCGCATTGACATGCGTTTTTCCGAAAGGCGTCAGGAGCTCCGCCAGGATATGGACTTTGTTTGCACCAGGCGTTTTTTCTCCCCGGCTCCTCTCTCCTCTGGTCCTCTGCAATCCGTTCCTGTGCCTCCCGCCGTGGAGGCTATGCAAGTTGACCGGTCTCGCTTGACACCTCAAGAGAGGACACGACGCCGCATGGAGAATCTGTGCCTGTACTGTGCCGGTACCGAACACTTCCTGAAGGATTGTCCTATCCGTCCTCCCCGCCTGGGAAGACGTACGCTGACTCCGCACAAAGGTGAATCAGTTCTTGATGTCAACTCTGCTTCTCCACGCCTTACTGTGCCTGTGTGAATATCTTCCTCTACCTTCTCCTTCTCTGCTATGGCCTTCTTGGATTCCGGATCTGCAGGAAATTTTATTTTGGCCTCTCTCATCAACAGGTTCAACATCCCAGTGACCAGTCTCGCCAGACCCCTCTACATCAATTGTGTTAACAATGAAAGATTGGACTGTACCGTGCGTTACCGCACGGAACCTCTCCTAATGTGCATCGGACCTCATCACGAAAAAATTGAGTTTTTGGTCCTCTCCAACTGCACTTCCGAAATTCTTCTTGGATTACCGTGGCTTCAACGCCATTCCCCAACCCTTGATTGGTCCACAGGAGAGATCAAGAGCTGGGGTACCTCTTGTTTCAAGGACTGTCTTAAACCGGTTCCCTGTACTCCCTGCCGTGACCCTGTGGTTCCCCCTGTAACCGGTCTTCCTAAGGCTTATATGGACTATGCTGACGTGTTTTGCAAAAAGCAAGCTGAGACTTTACCTCCTCACAGGCCTTATGACTGTCCTATTGACCTCCTCCCGGGTACTACTCCACCCCGGGGCAGAATTTATCCTCTTTCTGCTCCAGAGACTCTTGCTATGTCTGAATACATCCAGGAAAATTTAAAAAAGGGCTTTATCCGCAAATCCTCCTCTCCTGCCGGAGCTGGATTTTTCTTTGTGTCCAAAAAAGATGGCTCCCTACGTCCTTGCATTGATTATCGCGGACTTAATAAAATCACGGTAAAGAACCGCTACCCCCTACCTCTTATCTCAGAACTCTTTGATCGCCTTCAAGGTGCCCACATCTTTACCAAACTGGACTTAAGAGGTGCTTATAATCTCATCTGCATCAGGGAGGGGGACGAATGGAAGACTGCATTTAACACCAGAGATGGACACTTTGAGTATCTGGTCATGCCCTTTGGCCTGTGCAACGCCCCTGCTGTCTTCCAAGACTTTGTTAATGAAATTTTTCGTGATCTCTTATATTCCTGTGTTGTGGTTTATCTGGGCGATATTCTGATTTTTTCTGCCAACTTAGAAGAACACCGCCAGCATGTTCGCATGGTTCTTCAGAGACTTCGAGACAATCAACTTTATGCCAAAATGGAGAAATGTCTGTTTGAATGCCAATCTCTTCCTTTCCTAGGATACTTGGTCTCTGGCCAGGGATTACAAATGGACCCAGACAAACTCTCTGCCGTCTTAGATTGGCCACGCCCCTCCGGACTCCGTGCTATCCAACGTTTTTTGGGGTTCGCCAATTATTACAGACAATTTATTCCACACTTTTCCACTATTGTGGCTCCTATCGTGGCTTTAACCAAGAAAAATGCCAATCCCAAGTCCTGGTCTCCCCAAGCGGAAGACGCATTTAAACGTCTCAAGTCTGCCTTTTCTTCTGCTCGCGTGCTCTCCAGATCTGACCCATCTAAACCCTTCTCATTGGAGGTAGATGCCTCCTCAGTGGGAGCTGGAGCTGTCCTTCTACAAAAAAATTCTTCCGGGCATGCTGTTACTTGTGGGTTTTTTTCTAGGACCTTCTCTCCGGCAGAGAGGAACTACTCCATCGGGGATCGAGAGTTACTGGCCATTAAATTGGCGCTTGAGGAATGGAGGCATCTGCTGGAGGGATCAAAATTTCCTGTTATCATATACACTGATCACAAGAATCTCTCCTATCTCCAGTCTGCCCAACGGCTGAACCCTCGCCAGGCCAGGTGGTCGTTGTTCTTTGCCCGTTTTAACTTTGAAATTCACTTTCGTCCTACCGACAAGAACATTAGGGCCGATGCCCTCTCTCGTTCCTCGGATGCCTCGGAAGTAGAGGTCTCTCCGCAACACATCATTCCTCCTGACTGTCTGATCTCCACTTCTCCAGCCTCCATCAGGCAAACTCCTCCAGGGAAGACCTTCGTTTCTCCACGCCAACGTCTCGGGATTCTCAAATGGGGACACTCCTCCCACCTCGCAGGCCATGCGGGCATCAAAAAATCCTTGCAACTCATCTCTCGTTTCTATTGGTGGCCGACTCTGGAGACGGATGTTGTTGATTTTGTGCGGGCCTGTACTGTCTGTGCCCGGGATAAGACTCCTCGCCAGAAACCTGCTGGTCTCCTTCATCCTCTGCCTGTCCCCGAACAGCCTTGGTCACTGATTGGTATGGACTTTATTACAGACTTACCCCCATCCCGTGGCAACACCGTTGTTTGGGTGGTCGTTGATCGATTTTCCAAGATGGCACATTTTATTCCTCTTCCTGGTCTTCCTTCAGCGCCTCAGTTGGCAAAACAATTTTTTGTACACATTTTTCGTCTTCACGGTTTGCCCACGCAGATCGTCTCGGATAGAGGCGTCCAATTCGTGTCTAAATTCTGGAGCGCCCTCTGTAAACAGCTCAAGATTAAATTAAACTTCTCTTCTTCTTATCATCCCCAATCCAATGGGCAAGTAGAAAGAATTAACCAGGTCCTGGGTGACTATTTACGGCATTTTGTTTCCTCCCGCCAGGATGACTGGGCAGATCTTCTACCATGGGCCGAATTCTCATACAACTTCAGAGTCTCAGAATCTTCTGCTAAGTCCCCATTTTTCGTGGTGTACGGCCGTCACCCTCTTCCCCCCCTCCCTACTCCCTTGCCCTCTGGTTTGCCCGCTGTGGATGAAGTGACTCGTGATCTTTCCACCATATGGAAAGAGACCCAAAATTCTCTTTTACAGGCTTCATCCCGCATGAAAAGGTTTGCCGATAAGAAAAGAAGAACTCCCCCCATTTTTGCACCCGGAGACAAGGTATGGCTCTCCGCTAAATATGTCCGCTTTCGTGTCCCCAGTTACAAACTGGGACCACACTATCTTGGTCCTTTCAAAGTCTTGTGCCAGATTAATCCTGTCTCTTATAAACTCCTTCTTCCTCCTTCTCTCCGTATTCCCAATGCCTTCCATGTCTCTCTCCTTAAACCACTCATCATTAACCGCTTCTCTCCCAAACTTGTTTCTCCCACTCCTGTTTCCGGCTTTTCTGACATCTTCTCCGTGAAGGAGATTCTGGCCTCCAAGACGGTCAGAGGAAAAAAATTCTTCTTGGTGGATTGGGAAGGCTGTGGTCCAGAAGAGAGATCCTGGGAACCTGAGGACAACATCCTAGACAAAAGTCTGGTCCTCAGGTTCTCAGGCTCCAAGAAGAGGGGGAGACCCAAGGGGGGGGGTACTGTTACGCCGAGCGCTCCGGGTCCCCGCTCCTCCCCGGAGCGCTTGCAACATCCTCGCAATTGCAGCGCCCCGGTCAGACCTGCTGACCGGGTGCGTTGCGATACCTCTCCCAGCCGGGATGCGATTCGCGATGCGGCAGGCGCCCGCTCGCGATGCGCTTCCCGGCTCCCGTACCTGACTCGCTCTCCGTCGGTCTTGTCCCGGCGCGCGCGGCCCCGCTCCCTAGGGCGCGCGCGCGCCGGGTCTCTGCAATTTAAAGGGCCACTGCGCCACTGATTGGCGCAATTAGTTTAATTAGTGTGTTCACCTGTGCACTCCCTATTTTTACCTCACTTCCCCTGCACTCCCTCGCCGGATCTTGTTGCCATCGTGCCAGTGAAAGCGTTTCCTTGTGTGTTCCTAGCCTGTGTTCCAGACCTCCTGCCGTTGCCCCTGACTACGATCCTTGCTGCCTGCCCCGACCTTCTGCTACGTCCGACCTTGCTCTTGTCTACTCCCTTGTACCGCGCCTATCTTCAGCAGTCAGAGAGGTTGAGCCGTTGCTGGTGGATACGACCTGGTTGCTACCGCCGCTGCAAGACCATCCCGCTTTGCGGCAGGCTCTGGTGAATACCAGTAGCAACTTAGAACCGGTCCACCAACACGGTCCACTCCAATCCCTCTCTGGCACAGAGGATCCACCACCTGCCAGCCGAATCGTGACAATATCTATAATATATAATACAATAATACACAATGATATCTATAATATATAATACAATCATACACAATATCTATAATATATAATACAATCATACACAATAATATCTATAATATATATAATACAATCATACACAATGATATCTATAATATATAATACAATCACACAATGATATCTATAATATATAATACAATCACACAATAATATCTATAATATATAATACAATCATACACAATAATATCTATAATATATAATACAATCATACACAATAATATCTATAATATATAATACAATCATACACAATAATATCTATAATATATAATACAATCATACACATAAATATCTATAACATATAATACAGTCATACGCAATATCTATAATATATAATACAATCATACACAATATCTATAATATATATAATACAATGATATCTATAATATATAATACAATCATACACAATGATATCTATAATATATAATACAATCACACAATGATATCTATAATATATATAATACAATAATACACAATGATATCTATAATATATAATACAATCATAGACAATATCTATAATATATAATACAATCATACACAATAATATCTATAATATATATAATACAATAATACACAATGATATCTAGAATATATAATACAATCATACACAATAATATCTATAATAAATATAATACAATAATATACAATGATATCTATAATATATATAATACAATCATACACAATGATATCTAAAATATATAATACAATCACACAATAATATCTATAATATATAATACAATAATACACAATAATATCTATAATACAATCATATACAATAATATCTATAATATATAATACAATAATATACAATGATATCTATAATATATAATACAATCATACACAATAATATCTATAATATATAATACAATAATACACAATAATATCTATAATATATAATACAATCATACACAATAATATCTATAATATATAATACAATAATACACAATATCTATAATATATAATACAATAATACACAATATATATAATATATAATACAACCATACACAATGATATCTATAATATATAATACAATCACACAATGATATCTATAATATATATAATACAATAATACACAATGATATCTATAATATATAATACAATCATAGACAATATCTATAATATATAATACAATCATACACAATAATATCTATAATATATATAATACAATAATACACAATGATATCTATAATATATAATACAATCATACACAATAATATCTATAATAAATATAATACAATAATATACAATGATATCTATAATATATATAATACAATCATACACAATGATATCTAAAATATATAATACAATCACACAATAATATCTATAATATATAATACAATAATACACAATAATATCTATAATACAATCATATACAATAATATCTATAATATATAATACAATAATATACAATGATATCTATAATATATATAATACAATCATACACAATAATATCTATAATATATAATACAATAATACACAATAATATCTATAATATATAATACAATCATACAAAATAATATCTATAATATATAATACAATAATACACAATATCTATAATATATAATACAATAATACACAATATATATAATATATAATACAACCATACACAATGATATCTATAATATATAATACAATCACACAATAATATCTATAATATATAATACAATCATACACAATAATATCTATAATATATAATACAATAATACACAATATCTATAATATATAATACAATCATACACAATATATATAATATATAATACAATCATACACAATGATATCTATAATATATAATACAATCACACAATAATATCTGTAATATATAATACAATCATACACAATGATATCTATAATATATATAATACAATCACACAATGATATCTATAATATATAATACAATCATACACAATATCTATAATATATAATACAATCATACACAATAATATCTATAATATATAATACAATCATACACAATAATATCTATAATATATAATACAATCATACACAATAATATCTATAATATATAATACAATCATACACAATAATATCTATAATATATAATACAATCATACACAATAATATCTATAATATATAATACAATCATACACAATAATATCTATAATATATAATACAATCATACACAATGATATCTATATTATATGATACAATCATACACAATAATATCTATAATATATAATACAATCATACACAATAATATCTATAATATATAATACAATCATACACAATAATATCTATAATATATAATACAATCATACACAATGATATCTATAATATATAATACAATCATACACAATGATATCTATAATATATAATACAATCATATACAATAATATCTATAATATATAATACAATCATACACAATAATATCTATAATATATAATACAATCATACACAATGATATCTATAATATATAATACAATCATATACAATAATATCTATAATATATAATACAATCACACAATGATATCTATAATATATAATACAATCACACAATAATATCTATCATTTATAATACAATCATACGCAATAATATCTATAATATATAATACAATCATACACAATGATATCTATAATATATAATACAATCACACACAATAATATCTATAATATATAATACAATCATACACAATAATATCTATAATATATAATACAATCACACACAATAATATCTATAATATATAATACAATCATACACAATAATATCTATAATATATAATACAATCATACACAATAATATCTATAATATATAATACAATCACACACAATAATATCTATAATATATAATACAATCATACACAATGATATCTATAATATATAATACAATCACACACAATAATATCTATAATATATAATACAATCATACACAATATCTATAATATATAATACAATCACACAATAATATCTATAATATATAATACAATCATACACAATAATATCTATAATATATAATACAATCATACACAATAATATCTATAATATATAATACAATCACACAATAATATCTGTAATATATAATACAATCATACACAATAATATCTATAATATATATAATACAATCATACACAATAATATCTATAATATGTAATACAATCAAACACAATAATATCTATAATATATAATACAATCATACACAATAATATCTATAATATATAAAATACAATTATACGCAATAATATCTATAATATATAATACAATCATATACAATGATATCTATAATATATAATACAATCACACAATAATATCTGTAATATATAATACAATCACACAATGATATCTATAATATATATAATACAATCATACACAATAATATCTATAATATATAATACAATTATACACAATGATATCTATAATATATAATACAATCATACACAATAATATCTATAATATATAATACAATCATACACAATAATATCTATAATATATAATACAATCATACACAATAATATCTATAATATATAATACAATCATACACAATAATATCTATAATATATAATACAATCATACACAATAATATCTATAATATATAATACAATCATACACAATGATATCTATAATATATAATACAATCACACAATGATATCTATAATATATAATACAATCATACACAATAATATGTTTAATATATAATACAATCATACACAATGATATCTATAATATATAATACAATCACACAATGATATCTATAATATATAATACAATCATACACAATAATATCTATAATATATAATACAATCATACACAATAATATCTATAATATATAATACAATCATACACAATAATATCTATAATATATAATACAATCACACAATAATATCTATCATTTATAATGCAATCATACACAATAATATCTATAATATATAATACAATCATACACAATAATATCTATAATATATAATACAATCATACACAATAATATCTATAATATATAATACAATCATACACAATAATATCTATAATATATAATACAATCATACACAATGATATCTATAATATATAATACAATCATACACAATGATATCTATAATATATAATACAATCATACACAATGATATCTATAATATATAATACAATCATATACAATAATATCTATAATATATAATACAATCATACACAATATCTATAATATATAATACAATCACACAATAATATCTATAATATATATAATACAATCATACACAATGATATCTATAATATATAATACAATCATACACAATAATATCTATAATATATAATACAATCATACACAATAATATCTATAATATATATAATACAATCACACAATAATATCTATAATATATAATACAATCATACACAATAATATCTATAATATATATAATACAATCATACACAATAATATCTATAATATATAATACAATCATACACAATGATATCTATAATATATATAATACAATCATATACAATATCTATAATATATAATACAATCATACACAATAATATCTATAATATATAATACAATAATACACAATGATATCTATAATATATAATACAATCATACACAATAATATCTATAATATATAATACAATCACACACAATAATATCTATAATATATAATGCAATCATACACAATAATATCTATAATATATAATACAATCATACACAATGATATCTATAATATATATTACAATCATACGCAATAATATCTATAATATATAATACAATCACACAATAATATCTATAATATATAATACAATCATACACAATAATATCTTTAATATATAATACAATCATACACAATAATATCTATTATATATAATACAATCACACAATAATATCTATAATATATAATACAATCATACACAATAATATCTATAATATATAATACAATCACACAATGATATCTATAATATATAATACAATCATACACAATAATATCTTTTATATATATAATACAATCACACAATAATATCTATAATATATAATACAATCATACACAATAATATCTATAATATATAATACAATCATACACAATGATATCTATAATATATAATACAATCACACAATAATATCTATAATATATAATACAATCATACACAATGATATCTATAATATATAATACAATCATACACAATAAAATCTATAATATATAATACAATCATACACAATGATATCTATAATATATAATACAATCATACACAATAATATCTTTTATATATATAATACAATCACACAATAATATCTATAATATATAATACAATCATACACAATAATATCTATAATATATAATACAATCATACACAATGATATCTATAATATATAATACAATCACACAATAATATCTATAATATATAATACAATCATACACAATAATATCTATAATATATAATACAATCACACAATGATATCTATAATATATAATACAATCATACACAATAATATCTATTATATATATAATACAATCACACAATAATATCTATAATATATAATACAATCATACACAATAATATCTATAATATATAATACAATCATACACAATGATATCTATAATATATAATACAATCATACACAATAATATCTATAATATATAATACAATCATACACAATAATATCTATAATATATAATACAATCATACACAATGATATCTATAATATATAATACAATCATATACAATGATATCTATAATATATATAATACAATCACACAATAATATCTATAATATATAATACAATCATATACAATAATATCTATAATATATAATACAATCACACAATGATATCTATAATATATAATACAATCACACAATAATATCTATCATTTATAATACAATCATACGCAATAATATCTATAATATATAATACAATCATACACAATGATATCTATAATATATAATACAATCACACACAATAATATCTATAATATATAATACAATCATACACAATGATATCTATAATATATATAATACAATCACACAATGATATATATAATATATAATACAATCATACACAATAATATCTATAATATATAATACAATCATACACAATAATATCTATAATATATAATACAATCATACACAATAATATCTATAATATATAATACAATCATACACAATGATTTCTATAATATATAATACAATCATACACAATAATATCTATAATATATAATACAATCATACACAATAATATGTATAATATATATAATACAATCACACAATGATATCTATAATATATAATACAATCATATACAATAATATCTATAATATATAATACAATCATATACAATGATATCTATAATATATAATACAATCACACAATAATATCTATAATATATAATACAATCATACACAATGATATCTATAATATATAATACAATCATACACAATAATATCTATAATATATAATACAATCATACACAATAATATCTATAATATATAATACAATCATACACAATAATATCTATAATATATAATACAATCATACACAATAATATCTATAATATATAATACAATCATACACAATGATATCTATAATATATAATACAATCATATACAATAATATCTATAATATATAATACAATCATACACAATAATATCTATAATATATAATACAATCATATACAATGATATCTATAATATATAATACAATCATACACAATAATATCTATAATATATAATACAATCATACACAATGATATCTATAATATATAATACAATCACACAATAATATCTATAATATATAATACAATCATACACAATGATATCTATAATATATAATACAATCATATATAATGATATCTATAATATATAATACAATCATATACAATAATATCTATAATATATAATACAATCATACACAATAATATCTATAATATATAATACAATCATACACAATGATATCTATAATATATAATACAATCACACAATAATATCTATAATATATAATACAATCATACACAATAATATCTATAATATATAATACAATCATACACAATAATATCTATAATATATAATACAATCACACAATAATATCTATAATATATAATACAATCATACACAATAATATCTATAATATATAATACAATCATACACAATAATATCTATAATATATAATACAATCATACACAATAATATCTATAATATATAATACAATCATACACAATAATATCTATAATATATAATACAATCACACACAATGATATCTATAATATATAATACAATCATACACAATAATATCTATAATATATAATACAATCATACGCAATCATATATCTCACAATGATTAAGGCTTCGGTCTCACCTGAGATTCTGGATCTAACAAAACAAAACACCATCTTCATGTCTTCCAGTTTGGTCCAAGACTTTTCCCGGCGCAGAAGTCCCTTAAGTTTTACAGCAAGTTTCCTGTGAATGACGGACATTGTGGTGAGGAGCGGTCCCGGTACCCAATGCCGTTTGTTTGTATTGAAGTCAAAGTGGAAAAGCAGTAGAAATACGTAAGATAGGGCAGGTTGTGCGTGAAAACATGGCGGCATGGGCCACTAAGTCACAGGGGAGTACCTACCAAGTATGAACTGATAACACTACAACGTGCCCTGTAGACTATGTGCCCTGTAGACTATGTGCCCTGTAGACTATGTGCCCTGTAGACTATGTGCCCTGTAGACTATGTGTCCTGTAGACTATGTGTCCTGTAGACTATGTGCCCTGTAGACTATGTGCCCTGTAGACTATGTGTCCTGTAGACTATGTGTCCTGTAGACTATGTGCCCTGTAGAATATGTGTCCTGTAGACTATGTGCCCTGTAGACTATGTGCCCTGTAGACTATGTGCCCTGTAGACTATGTGCCCTGTAGACTATGTGCCCTGTAGACTATGTGTCCTGTAGACTATGTGTCCTGTAGACTATGTGCCCTGTAGACTATGTGCCCTGTAGACTATGTGTCCTGTAGACTATGTGTCCTGTAGACTATGTGCCCTGTAGAATATGTGTCCTGTAGACTATGTGTCCTGTAGACTATGTGTCCTGTAGACTATGTGTCCTGTAGACTATGTGCCCTGTAGAAAATGTGCCCTGTAGAATATGTGTCCTGTAGACTATGTGTCCTGTAGACTATGTGCCCTGTAGACTATGTGCCCTGTAGACTATGTGTCCTGTAGACTGTGTCCTGTAGACTATGTGCCCTGTAGACTATGTGCCCTGTAGACTATGTGTCCTGTAGACTGTGTCCTGTAGACTATGTGTCCTGTAGACTATGTGTCCTGTAGACTATGTGCCCTGTAGACTATGTGCCCTGTAGACTATGTGCCCTGTAGACTATGTGTCCTGTAGACTATGTGCCCTGTAGACTATGTGTCCTGTAGACTATGTGTCCTGTAGACTATGTGTCCTGTAGACTATGTGCCCTGTAGACTATGTGCCCTGTAGACTATGTGCCCTGTAGACTATGTGCCCTGTAGACTATGTGTCCTGTAGACTATGTGTCCTGTAGACTATGTGCCCTCTAGAATATGTGCCCTGAAGACTATGTTCCCTGTAGACTATGTGTCCTGTAGACTATGTGCCCTGTAGACTATGTGCCCTGTAGACTATGTGCCCTGTAGACTATGTGTCCTGTAGACTATGTGTCCTGTAGACTATGTGTCCTGTAGACTATGTGTCCTGTAGACTATGTGCCCTCTAGAATATGTGCCCTGAAGACTATGTTCCCTGTAGACTATGTGTCCTGTAGACTATGTGTCCTGTAGACTATGTGTCCTGTAGACTATGTGTCCTGTAGACTATGTGCCCTGTAGACTATGTGTCCTGTAGACTATGTGTCCTGTAGACTATGTGTCCTGTAGACTATGTGTCCTGTAGACTATGTGCCCTCTAGAATATGTGCCCTGAAGACTATGTTCCCTGTAGACTATGTGTCCTGTAGACTATGTGCCCTGTAGACTATGTGCCCTCTAGAATTTGTGCCCTGTAGACTATGTGCCCTGTAGACTATGTGCCCTCTAGAATTTGTGCCCTGTAGACTATGTGCCCTCTAGAATATGTGCCCTGTAGACTATGTGCCCTGTAGACTATGTGCCCTCTAGAATATGTGCCCTGTAGACTATGTGCCCTGTAGACTATGTGCCCTCTAGAATATGTGCCCTGTAGACTATGTGCCCTGTAGACTATGTGCCCTGTAGACTATGTGCCCTGTAGACTATGTGTCCTGTAGACTATGTGTCCTGTAGACTATGTGTCCTGTAGACTATGTGTCCTGTAGACTATGTGCCCTGTAGACTATGTGTCCTGTAGACTATGTGTCCTGTAGACTATGTGTCCTGTAGACTATGTGCCCTGTAGACTATGTGTCCTGTAGACTATGTGTCCTGTAGACTATGTGCCCTCTAGAATATGTGCCCTGAAGACTATGTTCCCTGTAGACTATGTGTCCTGTAGACTATGTGCCCTGTAGACTATGTGCCCTCTAGAATTTGTGCCCTGTAGACTATGTGCCCTGTAGACTATGTGCCCTCTAGAATTTGTGCCCTGTAGACTATGTGCCCTCTAGAATATGTGCCCTGTAGACTATGTGCCCTGTAGACTATGTGCCCTCTAGAATATGTGCCCTGTAGACTATGTGCCCTGTAGACTATGTGCCCTGTAGACTATGTGCCCTGTAGACTATGTGCCCTCTAGAATATGTGCCCTGTAGACTATGTGCCCTGTAGACTATGTGCCCTGTAGACTATGTGCCCTGTAGACTATGTGTCCTGTAGACTATGTGTCCTGTAGACTATGTGCCCTGTAGACTATGTGCCCTCTAGAATATGTGCCCTGTAGACTATGTTCCCTGTAGACTATGTGCCCTGTAGACTATGTTCCCTCTAGACTATGTGCCCTGTAGACTATGTGCCCTCTAGAATATGTGCCCTGTAGACTATGTGCCCTGTAGACTATGTGCCCTGTAGACTATGTGCCCTGTAGACTATGTGCCCTGTAGACTATGTGTCCTGTAGACTATGTGTCCTGTAGACTATGTGCCCTGTAGACTATGTGCCCTGTAGACTATGTGCCCTGTAGACTATGTGCCCTGTAGACTATGTGCCCTGTAGACTATGTGCCCTGTAGACTATGTGCCCTGTAGACTATGTGCCCTGTAGACTATGTGCCCTGTAGACTATGTTCCCTCTAGACTATGTGTCCTGTAGACTATGTGTCCTGTAGACTATGTGCCCTGTAGACTATGTGCCCTGTAGACTATGTGCCCTCTAGACTATGTGCCCTGTAGACTATGTGCCCTGTAGACTATGTGCCCTGTAGACTATGTGTCCTGTAGACTATGTGCCCTGTAGACTATGTGCCCTCTAGAATATGTGCCCTGTAGACTATGTGCCCTGTAGACTATGTGCCCTGTAGACTATGTGCCCTGTAGACTATGTGCCCTCTAGAATTTGTGCCCTGTAGACTATGTGCCCTCTAGAATATGTGCCCTGTAGACTATGTGCCCTGTAGACTATGTGCCCTCTAGAATATGTGCCCTGTAGACTATGTACCCTGTAGACTATGTGCCCTCTAGAATATGTGCCCTGTAGACTATGTGCCCTGTAGATTATGTGTCCTGTAGACTATGTGCCCTGTAGACTATGTGTCCTGTAGACTATGTGCCCTGTAGACTATGTGCCCTGTAGACTATGTGCCCTGTAGACTATGTGCCCTGTAGACTATGTTCCCTGTATACTATGTGCCCTGTAGACTATGTGCCCTGTAGACTATGTGCCCTGTAGACTATGTGCCCTCTAGATTATGTGCCCTCTAGACTATGTGTCCTGTAGACTATGTGCCCTCTAGACTATGTTCCCTCTAGACTATGTGCCCTGTAGACTATGTTCCCTGTAGACTATGTGCCCTGTAGACTATGTGCCCTGTATACTATGTGCCCTCTAGACTATATTCCCTGTAGACTATGTGCCCTGTAGACTATGTGCCCTGTAGACTATGTGCCCTGTAGACTATGTTCCCTCTAGACTATGTGCCCTGTAGACTATGTGCCCTGTAGACTATGTTCCCTGTAGACTATGTGCCCTGTAGACTATTTGCCCTGTAGACTATGTGCCCTGTAGACTATGTGCCCTGTAGACTATGTGCCCTGTAGACTATGTGCCCTGTAGACTATGTGTCCTGTAGACTATGTGCCCTGTAGACTATGTGCCCTGTAGACTATGTGTCCTGTACACTATGTGCCCTGTAGACTATGTGCCCTGTAGACTATGTGCCCTGTAGACTATGTGCCCTGTAGACTATGTGCCCTGTAGACTATGTGTCCTGTAGACTATGTGCCCTCTAGACTATGTGCCCTCTAGACTATGAGCCCTGTAGAATATGTGCCCTGTAGACTATGTACCCTGTAGACTATGTGCCCTCTAGACTATGTGCCCTGTAGACTATGTGCCCTCTAGAATATGTGCCCTGTAGACTATGTGTCCTGTAGACTATGTGCCCTGTAGACTATGTGCCCTCTAGAATATGTGCCCTGTAGACTATGTGCCCTCTAGAATATGTGCCCTGTAGACTATGTGCCCTGTAGACTATGTGCCCTCTAGACTATGTGCCCTCTAGACTATGTGCCCTGTAGACTATGTGCCCTGTAGACTATGTGCCCTGTAGACTATGTGCCCTCTAGACTATGTGCCCTCTAGACTATGTGCCCTCTAGACTATGTGCCCTGTAGACTATGTGCCCTGTAGACTATGTGTCCTGTAGACTATGTGTCCTGTAGACTATGTGTCCTGTAGACTATGTGCCCTGTAGACTATGTGCCCTGTAGACTATGTTCCCTCTAGACTATGTGCCCTGTAGACTATGTGTCCTGTAGACTATGTGTCCTGTAGACTATGTGTCCTGTAGACTATGTGCCCTGTAGACTATGTGTCCTGTAGACTATGTGCCCTGTAGACTATGTGTCCTGTAGACTATGTGTCCTGTAGACTATGTGTCCTGTAGACTATGTGCCCTGTAGACTATGTGTCCTGTAGACTATGTGCCCTGTAGACTATGTGCCCTGTAGACTATGTGTCCTGTAGACTATGTGCCCTGTAGACTATGTGTCCTGTAGACTATGTGTCCTGTAGACTATGTGTCCTGTAGACTATGTGTCCTGTAGACTATGTGCCCTGTAGACTATGTGTCCTGTAGACTATGTGCCCTGTAGACTATGTGCCCTGTAGACTATGTGCCCTGTAGACTATGTGCCCTGTAGACTATGTTCCCTCTAGACTATGTGTCCTGTAGACTATGTGTCCTGTAGACTATGTGTCCTGTAGACTATGTGTCCTGTAGACTATGTGCCCTGTAGACTATGTGCCCTGTAGACTATGTTCCCTCTAGACTATGTGCCCTGTAGACTATGTGTCCTGTAGACTATGTGCCCTGTAGACTATGTGCCCTGTAGACTATGTGCCCTGTAGACTATGTGTCCTGTAGACTATGTGCCCTGTAGACTATGTTCCCTGTAGACTATGTGCCCTGTAGACTATGTGCCCTGTAGACTATGTGTCCTGTAGACTATATTCCCTGTAGACTATGTGCCCTGTAGACTATGTGCCCTGTAGACTATGTGCCCTGTAGACTATGTGTCCTGTAGACTATGTGCCCGGACTGAGATGATTCACACTGCAGCAAACCATGGAAAAAAAATCAGATACTATGATAATGATGTCACCAGTGATCTACAGATACTACCATAATGATGTCACCAGTGATCTACAGATACTACCATAATGATGTAATCAGTGATCTACAGATACTACCATAATGATGTAATCAGTGATCTACAGATACTACCATAATGATGTCATCATTGACCTACAGATACTACCATAATGAGGTCATCAGTGATCTACAGATACTACCATAATGATGTCACCAGTGATCTAAAGATACTACCATAATGATGTCATCAGTGATCTACAGATACTACCATAATGATGTCACCAGTGATCTACAGATACTACCATAATGATGTCATCAGTGATCTACAGATACCACCATAATGATGTCATCAGTGATCTACAGATACTACCATAATGATGTCATCAGTGATCTACAGATACCTCCATAATGATGTAATCAGTGATCTACAGATACCTCCATAATGATGTCATCAGTGATCTACAGATACTACCATAATGATGTCACCAGTGATCTACAGATACTACCATAATGATGTCACCAGTGATCTAAAGATACTACCATAATTATGTCATCAGTGATCTACAGATACCACCATAATGATGTCATTAGCGATCTACAGATACTACAATAATGATGTCATCAGTGATCTACAGATACTACCATAATGATGTCATCAGTGATCTACAGATACTACCATAATGATGTCATCAGTGATCTACAGATACTACCATAATGATGTCATCAGTGATCTACAGATACTACCATAATGATGTCATCAGTGATCTACAGATACTCCTATAATTATGTCATCAGTGATCTACAGATACTACCATAATGATGTCATCAGTGATCTACAGATACTACCATAATGATATCACCAGTGATCTACAGATACCACCATAATGATATCACCAGTGATCTACAGATACTACCATAATGATGTCATCAGTGATCTACAGATACTCCTATAATTATGTCATCAGTGATCTACAGATACTACCATAATGATGTCATCAGTGATCTACAGATACTACCATAATGATGTCATCAGTGATCTACAGATACCACCATAATGATGTCACCAGTGATCTACAGATACCACCATAATGATGTCATCAGTGATCTACAGATACCACTATAATGATATCATCAGTGATCTACAGATACTACCATAATGATGTCATCAGTGATCTACAGATACTACCATAATGATGTCATCAGTGATCTACAGATACTCCTATAATTATGTCATCAGTGATCTACAGATACTACCATAATGATGTCATCAGTGATCTACAGATACTACCATAATGATGTCATCAGTGATCTACAGATACCACCATAATGATGTCACCAGTGATCTACAGATACCACCATAATGATGTCATCAGTGATCTACAGATACCACTATAATGATATCATCAGTGATCTACAGATACTACCATAATGATGTCACCAGTGATCTACAGATACCACCATAATGATATCACCAGTGATCTACAGATACTACCATAATGATGTCACTAGTGATCTACAGATACCACCATAATGATGTCATCAGTGATCTACAGATACTACCATAATGATGTCATCAGTGATCTACAGATACCACCATAATGATGTCACCAGTGATCTACAGACACCACCATAATGATGTCATCAGTGATCTACAGATAATACCATAATGATGTCACCAGTGATCTACATATACCACCATAACGATGTCATCAGTGATCTACAGATAATACCATAATGATGTCATCAGTGATCTACAGATACTACCATAATGATGTCATCAGTGATCTACAGATACCACCATAAGGATGTCATCAGTAATCTACAGATACTACCATAATTGTTACGCCGAGCGCTCCGGGTCCCCGTTCCTCCCCGGAGCGGTCGCCTCATCCTCGTTGCTGCAGCGCCCCGGTCAGATCTCCTGACCGGGTGCGCTGCGGTACCGCCTCCAGCCGGGATGCGATTCGCGATGCAGGTGGCGCCCGCTCGCGATGCGCACCCCGGCTCCCGTACCTGACTCGCTCTCCGTCGGTCCTGTCCCGGCGCGCGCGGCCCCGCTCCCTAGGGCGCGCGCGCGCCGGGTCTCTGCGATTTAAAGGGCCAGTGCACCAATGATGGTGCCTGGTCCAATCTTCCAATTACCTTGATTAGTTTCCAACTGTGCACTCCCTACTTATACCTCACTTCCCCTGCACTCCCTTGCCGGATCTTGTTGCCCTTGTGCCTAGTGAAAGCGTTCCCTTGTTTGTTCCTAGCCCGTGTTCCAGACCTCCTGCCGTTGCCCCTGACTACGATCCTTGCTGCCTGCCCCGACCTTCTGCTACGTCCGACCTTGCTTCTGTCTACTCCCTTGTACCGCGCCTATCTTCAGCAGTCAGAGAGGTTGAGCCGTTGCTAGTGGATACGACCTGGTAACTACCGCCGCAGCAAGACCATCCCGCTTTGCGGCGGGCTCTGGTGAAAACCAGTAGTGACTTAGAACCGGTCCACTAGCACGGTCCACGCCAATCCCTCTCTGGCACAGAGGATCCACCTCCTACCAGCCGGGATCGTGACAGTAGATCCGGCCATGGATCCCGCTGAAGTTCCTCTGCCAGTTGTCGCCGACCTCCCCACACTGGTCGCCCAGCAAGCCCGACAGATTGCCCAACGAAATCACCAGCTGGCTTACTTGACCACCGTGACACTGCAACTTCAGTCACAGATACAGCAGCTTCAGTCACAATTTCAGTCACAGCTACAGCTGCAACAACCATCTCCTCCGCCGGCTCCTGCAACTCCTCCGCAGCAAGGCCGCTCCTAACCCCTGCTTGTCCCTGCCGGACAAATTTGATGAGGACTCTAGACTCTGCCGTGGTCTCCTTTCTGGAAAGGCCTTGTCTGGGGCCATACCGCTCTGGGACCGCAATGATCCTGCCACAGCCACAGTCCAGTCCTTCTTCGCTGAGGTCCGTGGTGTCTTCGAGGAGCCTGCCCGAGCTTCTTCTGCCGAGACTGCCCTGCTGAACCTGGCCCAGGGTGTTTCTTCCGTTGGCGAGTACGCCATTCAGTTCCGTGCTCTTGCTTCCGAGTTGTCCTGGAATAGTGAGGCTCTCTGCGCGACCTTTAAAAAAGGCCTATCCAGCAACATTAAAGATGTTCTGGCCGCACGAGAAACTCCTGCTAACCTACATGAACTCATTCATCTTGCCACTCGCATTGACATGCGTTTTTCCGGATGGCGTCTGGAGCTCCGCCTGGATATGGACTTTGTTCGCACGAGGCGTTTTTTCTCCCCGGCTCCTCTCTCCTCTGGTCCTCTGCAATCCGTTCCTGTGCCTCCCGCCGTGGAGGCTATGCAGGTCGACCGGCCTCGCCTGACACCTCAAGAGAGGACACGACGCCGCATGGAGAATCTTTGCCTGTACTGTGCCGGTACCGAACACTTCCTGAAGGATTGTCCTATCCGTCCTCCCCGCCTGGAAAGACGTACGCTGACTCCGCACAAAGGTGAGACAGTTCTTGATGTCAACTCTGCTTCTCCACGCCTTACTGTGCCTGTGCGGATATCTGCCTCTGCCTTCTCCTTCTCTACTATGGTCTTCTTGGATTCCGGATCTGCAGGAAATTTTTTTTTGGCCTCTCTTATCAACAGGTTCAACATCCCTGTGACCAGTCTCGCCAGACCCCTCTACATCAATTGTGTTAACAATGAAAGTTTGGACTGTGCCGTGCGTTACCGCACGGAACCCCTCCTAATGTGCATCGGACCTCATCACGAAAGAATTGAGTTTTTGATCCTCAGGTTCTTTGGACCCAAGAAGAGGGGGAGACCCAAGGAGGGGGGTACTGTTACGCCGAGCGCTCCGGGTCCCCGTTCCTCCCCGGAGCGCTCGCCTCATCCTCGTTGCTGCAGCGCCCCGGTCAGATCTCCTGACCGGGTGCGCTGCGGTACCGCCTCCAGCCGGGATGCGATTCGCGATGCGGGTGGCGCCCGCTCGCGATGCGCACCCCGGCTCCCGTACCTGACTCGCTCTCCGTCGGTCCTGTCCCGGCGCGCGCGGCCCCGCTCCCTAGGGCGCGCGCGCGCCGGGTCTCTGCGATTTAAAGGGCCAGTGCACCAATGATGGTGCCTGGTCCAATCTTCCAATTACCTTGATTAGTTTCCACCTGTGCACTCCCTACTTATACCTCACTTCCCCTGCACTCCCTTGCCGGATCTTGTTGCCCTTGTGCCTAGTGAAAGCGTTCCCTTGTTTGTTCCTAGCCCGTGTTCCAGACCTCCTGCCGTTGCCCCTGACTACGATCCTTGCTGCCTGCCCCGACCTTCTGCTACGTCCGACCTTGCTTCTGTCTACTCCCTTGTACCGCGCCTATCTTCAGCAGTCAGAGAGGTTGAGCCGTTGCTAGTGGATACGACCTGGTCACTACCGCCGCAGCAAGACCATCCCGCTTTGCGGCGGGCTCTGGTGAAAACCAGTAGTGACTTAGAACCGGTCCACTAGCACGGTCCACGCCAATCCCTCTCTGGCACAGAGGATCCACCTCCTACCAGCCGGGATCGTGACAATAATGATGTCATCAGTGACCTACAGATACTACCATAATGATGTCATCAGTGATCTACAGATACTACCATAATGATGTCATCAGTGATCTACAGATACCACCATAATGATGTCATCAGTGATCTACAGATACCACCATAATGATGTCAGCAGTGATCTACAGATAATACCATAATGATGTCACCAGTGATCTACAGATACCACCATAATGATGTCATCAGTGATCTACAGATACTACCATAATGATGTCATCAGTGACCTACAGATACTACCATAATGATGTCATCAGTGATCTACAGATACTACCATAATGATGTCATCAGTGACCTACAGATACTACCATAATGATGTCATCAGTGATCTACAGATACCACCATAATGATGTCATCAGTGATCTACAGATACCACCATAATGATGTCATCAGTGATCTACAGATACCACCATAATGATGTCACCAGTGATCTACAGATACTACCATAATAATGTTAGCAGTGATCTACAGATACTACCATAATGATGTCACCAGTGATCTACAGATACTACCATAATAATGTTAGCAGTGATCTACAGATACCTCCATAATGATGTCATCAGTGATCTACAGATACTACCATAATGATGTAATCAGTGATCTACAGATACCTCCATAATGATATCATCAGTGATCTACAGATACCACCATAACGATGTCATCAGTGATCTACAGATACCTCCATAATGATGTCATCAGTGATCTACAGATACCACCATAAAGATGTCATCAGTGATCTACAGATACCACCATAATGATATCATCAGTGATCTACAGATACTACCATAATGATGTCACCAGTGATCTCCAGATACCACCATAAAGATGTCATCAGTGATCTACAGATACCACCATAATGGTATCATCAGTGATCTACAGATACCACCATAATGATATCATCAGTGATCTACAGATACTACCATAATGATGTCACCAGTGATCTACAGATACAACCATAATGATGTCATCAGTGATCTACAGATACCTCCATAATGATGTCATCAGTGATCTACAGATACCTCCATAATGATGTCATCAGTGATCTACAGATGCTACCATAATGATTTCACCAGTGATCTACAGATACTACCAGAATGATGTCATCAGTGATCTACAAATACTACCATAATGATGTCATCAGTGATCTACAGATACTACCATAATGATGTCATCAGTGATCTACAGATACCTCCATAATGATGTCATCAGTGATCTACAGATACCACCATAATGATGTCATCAGTGATCTACAGATACTACCATAATGATGTCATCAGTGATCTACAGATACTACCATAATGATGTCATCAGTGATCTACAGATACTACCATAATGATGTCATCAGTGATCTACAGATACTACCATAATGATGTCATCAGTGATCTACAGATACTACCATAATGATGTCACCAGTGATCTACAGATACTACCATAATGATGTCACCAGTGATCTACAGATACTACCATAATGATGTCACCAATGATCTACAGATACTACCATAATAATGTTAGCAGTGATCTACAGATACTACCATAATGATGTCATCAGTGATCTACAGATACCACCATAATGATGTCATCAGTGATCTACAGATACTACCATAATGATGTCATCAGTGATCTACAGATACTACCATAATGATGTCACTAGTGATCTACAGATACCACCACAATGATGTCACCAGTGATCTACAGATACTACCATAATGATGTCATCAGTGATCTACAGATACCTCCATAATGATGTCATCAGTGATCTACAGATACCTCCATAATGATGTCATCAGTGATCTACAGAAACCACCATAATGATGTCATCAGTGATCTACAGATACTCCTATAATGATGTCATCAGTGATCTACAGATACCACCATAATGATATCATTAGTGATCTACAGATACTACCATAATGATGTCACCAGTGATCTACAGATACTACCATAATGATGTCATCAGTGATCTACAGATACCACCATAAAGATGTCATCAGTGATCTACAGATACTACCACAATGATGTCACCAGTGATCTACAGATACTACCATAATGATGTCATCAGTGATCTACAGATACCTTTATAATGATGTCATCAGTGATCTACAAATAATACCATAATGATGTCATCAGTGATCTACAGATACCACCATAATGGTATCATCAGTGATCTACAGATACCACCATAATGATATCATCAGTGATCTACAGATACTACCATAATGATGTCACCAGTGATCTACAGATACAACCATAATGATGTCATCAGTGATCTACAGATACCTCCATAATGATGTCATCAGTGATCTACAGATACCTCCATAATGATGTCATCAGTGATCTACAGATGCTACCATAATGATTTCACCAGTGATCTACAGATACTACCAGAATGATGTCATCAGTGATCTACAAATACTACCATAATGATGTCATCAGTGATCTACAGATACTACCATAATGATGTCATCAGTGATCTACAGATACCTCCATAATGATGTCATCAGTGATCTACAGATACCACCATAATGATGTCATCAGTGATCTACAGATACTACCATAATGATGTCATCAGTGATCTACAGATACTACCATAATGATGACATCAGTGATCTACAGATACTACCATAATGATGTCATCAGTGATCTACAGATACTACCATAATGATGTCATCAGTGATCTACAGATACTACCATAATGATGTCATAAGCGATCTACAGATACTCCTATAATGATGTCATCAGTGATCTACAGATACTACCATAATGATATCATCAGTGATCTACAGATACCTCCATAATGATATCATCAGTGATCTACAGATACCTCCATAATGATGTCATCAGTGATCTACAGATACTACCATAATGATGTCATCAGTGACCTACAGATACTACCATAATGATGTCATCAGTGATCTACAGATACTACCATAATGATGTCATCAGTGACCTACAGATACTACCATAATGATGTCATCAGTGATCTACAGATACCACCATAATGATGTCATCAGTGATCTACAGATACCACCATAATGATGTCATCAGTGATCTACAGATACTACCATAATGATGTCATCAGTGATCTACAGATACTACCATAATGATGTCACCAGTGATCTACAGATACTACCATAATAATGTTAGCAGTGATCTATAGATACCTCCATAATGATGTCATCAGTGATCTACAGATACTACCATAATGATGTAATCAGTGATCTACAGATACCTCCATAATGATGTCATCAGTGATCTACAGATACCACCATAATGATGTCATCAGTGATCTACAGATACCACCATAATGATATCATCAGTGATCTACAGATACCACCATAATGATATCATCAGTGATCTACAGATACTACCATAATGATGTCACCAGTGATCTACAGATACCACCATAAAGATGTCATCAGTGATCTACAGATACTACCACAATGATGTCACCAGTGATCTACAGATACTACCATAATGATGTCATCAGTGATCTACAGATACTACCATAATGATATCATCAGTGATCTACAGATACCACCATAATGATATCACCAGTGATCTACAGATACCTCCATAATGATGTCATCAGTGATCTACAGATACTACCATAATGATTTCACCAGTGATCTACAGATACTACCAGAATGATGTCATCAGTGATCTACAGATACTACCATAATGATGTCATCAGTGATCTACAGATACCTCCATAATGATGTCATCAGTGATCTACAGATACTACCATAATGATGTCATCAGTGATCTACAGATACCTCCATAATGATGTCATCAGTGATCTACAGATACCACCATAATGATGTCATCAGTGATCTACAGATACCACCATAATGATGTCATCAGTGATCTACAGATACTACCATAATGATGTCATCAGTGATCTACAGATACCACCATAATGATGTCATCAGTGATCTACAGATACTACCATAATGATGTCATCAGTGATCTACAGATACTACCATAATAATGTTAGCAGTGATCTACAGATACTACCATAATGATGTCATCAGTGATCTACAGATACCTCCATAATGATGTCATCAGTGATCTACAGAAACCACCATAATGATGTCATCAGTGATCTACAGATACCACCATAATGATATCATCAGTGATCTACAGATACCACCATAATGATGTCATCAGTGATCTACAGATACTACCATAATGATGTCATCAGTGATCTACAGATACTCCTATAATGATGTCATCAGTGATCTACAGATACCACCATAATGATATCATTAGTGATCTACAGATACTACCATAATGATGTCACCAGTGATCTACAGATACCACCATAAAGATGTCATCAGTGATCTACAGATACTACCATAATGATGTCATCAGTGATCTACAGATACCACCATAAAGATGTCATCAGTGATCTACAGATACTACCACAATGATGTCACCAGTGATCTACAGATACCACCATAATGATGTCACCAGTGATCTACAGATACCTTTATAATGATGTCATCAGTGATCTACAGATAATACCATAATGGTATCATCAGTGATCTACAGATACCACCATAATGGTATCATCAGTGATCTACAGATACTACCATAATGATGTCATCAGTGATCTACAGATACTACCATAATGATGTCATCAGTGATCTACAGATACCACCATGATGATGTCATCAGTGATCTACAGATACTACCATAATGATGTCACCAGTGATCTACAGATACCACCATAATGATATCACCAGTGATCTACAGATACCTCCATAATGATGTCATCAGTGATCTACAGATACTACCATAATGATTTCACCAGTGATCTACAGATACTACCAGAATGATGTCATCAGTGATCTACAGATACTACCATAATGATGTCATCAGTGATCTACAGATACTACCATAATGATGACATCAGTGATCTACAGATACTACCATAATGATGTCATCAGTGATCTACAGATACCTCCATAATGATGTCATCAGTGATCTACAGATACCACCATAATGATGTCATCAGTGATCTACAGATACTACCATAATGATGTCATCAGTGATCTACAGATACCACCATAATGATGTCATCAGTGATCTACAGATACTACCATAATGATGTCATCAGTGATCTACAGATACTACCATAATGATGTCATCAGTGATCTACAGATACTACCATAATGATGTCATCAGTGATCTACAGATACTACCATAATGATGTCATAAGCGATCTACAGAGACTCCTATAATGATGTCATCAGTGATCTACAGATACCTCCATAATGATATCATCAGTGATCTACAGATACCACCATAATGATATCATCAGGGATCTACAGATACTACCATAATGATGTCAGCAGTGATCTACAGATAATACCATAATGATGTCACCAGTGATCTACAGATACCACCATAATGATGTCATCAGTGATCTACAGATACCACCATAATGATGTCAGCAGTGATCTACAGATACCACCACAATAATGTCACCAGTGATCTACAGATACTACCATAATGATGTCACCAGTGATCTACAGATAATACCATAATGATGTCACCAGTGATCTACAGATACCACCATAATGATGTCATCAGTGAACTACAGATACCACCATAATGATGTCAGCAGTGATCTACAGATACCACCATAATGATGTCATCAGTGATCTACAGATACCACCATAAGGATGTCATCAGTAATCTACAGATACTACCATAATGATGTCTTCAGTGTTCTACAGATACCACCATAATGATGTCATCAGTGATCTACAGATACCACCATAATGATATCATCAGTGATCTACAGATACTACCATAATGATGTCTTCAGTGTTCTACAGATACCACCATAATGATGTCATCAGTGATCTACAGATACCACCATAATGATGTCATCAGTGATCTACAGATACTACCATAATGATGACATCAGTGATCTACAGATACTACCATAATAATATCACCAGTGATCTACAGATACCTCCATAATGATGTCATCAGTGATCTACAGATACTACCATAATGATGTCACTAGTCATCTACAGATACCACCATAATGATGTCATCAGTGATCTACAGATACTACAATAATTATGTCACCAGTGACCTACAGATACCACCATAATGATAACATCAGTGATCTACAGATACTACCATAATGATGTCATCAGTGATCTACAGATACTACGATAATGATGTCACCAGTGATCTACAGATACTACCATAATGATGTCACCAGTGATCTACAGATACTCCTATAATGATGACATCAGTGATCTACAGATAATACCATAATGATGTAATCAGTGATCTACAGATACCACCATAATGATGTCACCAGTGATCTACAGATACCACCATAATGATGTCAACAGTGATCTACAGATACTACGATAATGATGTCACCAGTGATCTACAGATACTATCATAATGATGTCACCAGTGATCTACAGATACTCCTATAATGATGACATCAGTGATCTACAGATAATACCATAATGATGTCATCAGTGATCTACAGATACCACCATAAGGATGTCAACAGTGATCTACAGATACTACCATAATGATGTCATCAGTGATCTACAGATACCACCATAATGATGTCATTAGCGATCTACAGATACTACAATAATGATGTCATCAGTGATCTACAGATACCACCATAATGATGTCAACAGTGATCTACAGATACTACCATAATGATGTCATCAGTGATCTACAGATACTACCATAATGATGTCATCAGTGATCTACAGATACTACCATAATGTTGACATCAGTGATCTACAGATACTACCATAATGATGTCATCAGTGATCTACAGATACCTCCATAATGATGTCATCAGTGATTTACAGATACCACTATAATGATATCATCAGTGATCTACAGATACCACCATAATGATGTCATCAGTGATCTACAGATAATACCATAATGATGTCACCAGTGATCTACAGATACCACCATAATGATATCACCAGTGATCTACAGATACTACCATAATGATGTCATCAGTGATCTACAGATACTACCATAATGATGTCATCAGTGATCTACAGATACTACCATAATGATGTCACTAGTGATCTACAGATACCACCATAATGATGTCATCAGTGATCTACAGATACTACCACAATGATGTCACCAGTGATCTACAGATACTACCATAATGATGTCATCAGTGATCTACAGATACCTCCATAATGATGTCATCAGTGATCTACAGATACTCCTATAATGATGTCATCAGTGATTTACAGATACTACCATAATGATATCATCAGTGATCTACAGATACTACCATAATGATGTCATCAGTGATCTACAGATAATACCATAATGATGTCACCAGTGATCTACAGATACCACCATAATGATATCACCAGTGATCTACAGATACTACCATAATGATGTCATCAGTGATCTACAGATAATACCATAATGATGTCACCAGTGATCTACAGATACCACCATAATGATATCACCAGTGATCTACAGATACTACCATAATGATGTCATCAGTGATCTACAGATACTACCATAATGATGTCATCAGTGATCTACAGATACTACCATAATGATGTCACTAGTGATCTACAGATACCACCATAATGATGTCATCAGTGATCTACAGATACTACCATAATGATGTCACTAGTGATCTACAGATACCACCATAAGGATGTCATCAGTGATCTACAGATACCACCATAATGATGTCATCAGTGATCTACAGATACTACCATAATGATGTCATCAGTGATCTACAGATACTACCATAATGATGTCAGCAGTGATCTACAGATACCACCATAATGATGTCAGCAGTGATCTACAGATAATACCATAATGATGTCACCAGTGATCTACAGATACCACCATAATGATGTCATCAGTGATCTACAGATACTACCATAATGATGTCATCAGTGACCTACAGATACTACCATAATGATGTCATCAGTGATCTACAGATACTACCATAATGATGTCATCAGTGATCTACAGATACCACCATAATGATGTCATCAGTGATCTACAGATACCACCATAATGATGTCATCAGTGATCTACAGATACCACCATAATGATGTCATCAGTGATCTACAGATACTACCATAATGATGTCACCAGTGATCTACAGATACCACCATAATGATATCATCAGTGATCTACAGATACCACCATAATGATGTCATCAGTGTTCTACAGATACCACCATAATGATGTCATCAGTGATCTACAGATACTACCATAATGATGTCATCAGTGACCTACAGATACCACCATAATGATATCATCAGTGATCTACAGATACTACCATAATGATGTCACCAGTGATCTACAGATACCACCATAATGATATCATCAGTGATCTACAGATACTACCATAATGATGTAATCAGTGATCTACAGATACCACCATAATGATGTCATCAGTGATCTACAGATACTACCATAATGATGACATCAGTGATCTACAGATACTACCATAATGATATCATCAGTGATCTACAGATACTACCATAATGATGTCATCAGTGATCTACAGATACTACCATAATAATGTTAGCAGTGATCTACAGATACCACCATAATGATGTCATCAGTGATCTACAGATACCACCATAATGATATCATCAGTGATCTACAGATACTACCATAATGATGTAATCAGTGATCTACAGATACTACCATAATGATATCATCAGTGATCTACAGATACTACCATAATGATGTCATCAGTGATCTACAGATACTACCATAATGATATCATCAGTGATCTACAGATACCACCATAATGATGTCATCAGTGATCTACAGATACCACCATAATGATGTCATCAGTGATCTACAGATACCACCATAATGATATCACCAGTGATCTACAGATACCACCATAATGATGTAATCAATGATCTACAGATACCACCATAATGATGTCATCAGTGATCTACAGATACTACCATAATGATGTCACCAATGATCTACAGATACTACCATAATGATGTCATCAATGATCTACAGATACTACCATAATGATGTCATCAGTGATCTACAGATACTACCATAATGAAGTCATCAATGATCCGGCTCCATAACCTCATTGTATACATATCCTGTCTGTTCCTCCATAGCCACCTCTGGATGTCCCTGGTCCTCACACTGGTTGTCCCTGGTCCTCACACTGGATGTCCCTTTTCCTCACACTGGATGTCCCTGGTCCTCACACTGAATGTCCCTGGTCCTCACACTGGATGTCCCTGGTCCTCACACTGGATGTCCCTTGTCCTCAAACTTGATGTCCCTGGTCCTCACACTGGATGTCCCTGGTCCTCACACTGGATGTCCCCGGTCCTCACACTGTATGTTCCTGGTCCTCACACTGTATGTCCCTGGTCCTTACACTGTATGTCCCTGGTCCTCACACTGGATGTCCCTGGTCCTTACACTGTATGTCCCTGGTCCTCACACTGGATGTCCCTGGTCCTCACACTGTATGCCCCTGGCCCTCACACTGGATGTCCCTGGTCCTCACATTGGATGTCCTTGGCCCTCACACTGGATGTCCCTGGTCCTCACATTGGATGTCCCTGGCCCTCACACTGGATGTCCCTGTTCCTCACACTGAATGTCCCTGGTCCTCACACTGTATGCCCCTGGCCCTCACACTGGATGTCCCTGTTCCTCACACTGAATGTCCCCGGTCCTCACACTGGATGTCCCTGGTCCTCCCACTTGGTGACTACACATCCAATAGACATGATATTATTGGCTACCTACGTGAGGAGTGCCATGTAGCTGAAGCCGCCCCTTTTCATGAAAGAAAACTGATCGTTGACGGGCAGGTCTATGACGCTCTCCACATCCATACAGTGAGGGGCCCCATCCGAGAAAAGCTTCCACCTGAAAAACAAAAACACACTTGTTTCTCCATCCTTATGGTAATATTGATGGACCCTGGGGGGCACATTGTTCCCAGAAGTGGTTTTGTGCTGGGGGTGAACTGCATGTGGGCTACACTTGCCCCTGTAAAATATTTAATTGTAATGTTTTGTCCTATTTATATGGTCTTGTGATCTGCTCTATAGTAGCTGTGGTGCCAATATGAATGGACACCACTAGATGGCTCTGCAGCACAATCGACTATATGTAGAGGCTGTGAGCAGGAAGAAGTCATGGTGTGGTGGAGACCACAGCTTGGGAGACTGTGAAGCTTAGTCAGGAGACTGTAGGCCCCAGAACCTGGCAAGGGTATGCAGTGGGTGCAGATAGACTGACCCATTGTGTAGAAAACGGGCCCAGAAGTATTCCAGAGAGGGTGCCAGTAGACTGTGGTAAGGCCAACTCTATGCCCAAGTAGCTGCCATGTCCCTGGGAGGACAGAGCTTTATGGGGTCCAAAGCCAGATAATGGACAATTGGCTCCATTGTGAGAGGTTGAAGCCCAACAGCCTGATGGACTCTAGAGAGAGACTGATGTGGGATCAGTGGCGAAATATCCTCTGCTGGTAGAAAACAAGAGGTGGACTGGACAGTGTGAACTGTGGACTAGAGGTTTGCTAACCGGGACCGGGCTCTGGGAAAAGTATTAAGTGTTGTTGGGGAAGGTCTTGGTCACGTTTTCTGACCAGCGTGCCTCTAGCTGTTGCCAAACTACAACTCCTAGCATGCCTGCACTATCTATGCCCTGCTCCAACTTCCTGTCATCCATCCTGGTCGGTCTGTACTAGAGATGGAATTCCCCTAACAACAGGCAGTGGATCTTAGATTGCAGGGAAGTGATCTGCTGCCTACATTTGCCTCCTGGCATGCTGGGAGTTGTAGTTTTCCATCAGCTAAAGGCACGCTGGTTAGGAAACACTGTTCTGCACTATTTATGCCCTTCCCCAACTTCCTGTGATCGGTCCTGGTCTGTCTGTAGTAGAGATTGAATTCCCCTAACAACAGTGAATCCCAGAATTCAGGATAGTAAACTGTTTACTTTTGCTGTCCTGGCATGCTGGGAGTTGTAGTTTTGCAACAGCTGGAGGCACCCTGGTTGGGAAACACTGATCTAGTTTCGGGGGGGAGGGGGGGATTGGGATGCAACTCAGCAAATAACACCTAGGGCGGACCGTAGTTGCACTTGGACCCATAATCTGACATAAGGTCCCATCGAGTAGAGAATACCAGCCAGTTACCCGTGGGTTTTATTTCTTTTCTTCAGTTCCGTTTCTCGTTGTCGTTGTAAAACGGGGTGAAGATTCTGGGCTGATATCATGGCTGGAAAAAAAAGTCAGAAATGTAACATTATAGAACAAAATATAATAACATTTGATATCTATATATATCATACAATGACATCAAATAATTCGTTCTAATTATCTTTATTATCATAATAAGGCCCTCGGTTGATTATATACACCGGGACATCAATTCGATACCAAGGCATCCATAACCCATAGGCTCCTACATTTTTAACCAACATATACCAAATGGTCTGACTACTGTAATAGGCCACAGTACCCGCCAGTAGCACCACGTCCTGCCACTATAGCAAAAGGGCTGAATGTAAAAAATCTTTGGCCAACAGGAATCAGAGGATGTCCGACCATCAGTGAGAGGCCAACATGAGCTTTGGGCATGGGCACTTTAATGTGGGAGAACTGTGGGTCTACAACCATGAGGGTGACTTTCCCATTGCAGAGGAGGCGAGGGCCTGAGGTCAAAGTGTGTGGCATGAAACCTGTGGAGACACTATGGCATGGGTGCCCTGGTATACTTATAGGACCAGAGAATGGACTTTCAATGTAGGGTCTCCGAAACCTCAATAGTAGTACCGTAGTGTCAAAGGTCACAAAAGCAAAACCCCAATCACCGAAGAGTTGGCCAATGATCCTCAGGAATGTTGGTTAACTCTTTGGTGATTGAGGACCCAAGAAAGACAAGAGCTGTCATCTGGGTATCACTGAGCAGATAGTGGTCTGTAAGTCTAGTGGTCTGGGTGGTCTATCTGCGGAGGAGACCTCTGTACAGCCTGACCCTCAATACATTGTCAGCTCTGGGCCGGAAGCCTGGGTGAGAGCTAAGAGGGCATCGGGTGATGCTGGACTCAGTGGATGTGTAAGAGTTGGGGTTGGACGCCACGTCACAAAATCCAGAAGAACCTTGTAGGAGCCGGAGATCCATAATTCTGCTGATCGTGCAGGAACAAGGAAAGAAGAGGGGGGGGGGGGGGGGGATTTGTCTTCACAATTAGATTTTTAATAGAAAACAGTTTCTGTAGCTCATATGAGATCTGTAACCATGAAGTATC